>NC_044199.1:27279953-27579953 GCF_900880675.1 Sparus aurata
AGACTGCTGCTGGCATCGGTGCTACCACAACTGCGATAGAAAGAGATCATAAATCTCCGACGCGTAACCGGGTACACGTCGGTTAGAAGCCCCGTTTACACGTGTAGAACAAATTGTAAACGTTGACACCCCTAGTTTCAGGGAAGACATTTAACATGATCATCTTCACTGACTGATATATTTCTTTAATGCTTTATCAAACAAACTCTCTTTATGACTGAATAAACTGAATTAGCAAACTGACCTTAAAGGACTACACAACTTCTTACTGTTTTTACTTTGTTTATATGTGGCGGACCCTGCTGGGACCTTATTTTCCTCTGAGAACAGCTTGTTTGTCCAGTAATGGGAAAAAAAAATATTTCTGAGTGTGTATTATTACCTCATTAACATTGTAAATACTAAAATACTGAGTTGAATTCCTTCTCCAAACTAAGCAGTGCACCTTCAGGGTAAAACATATTGTGTGTTCACAAAGTTCGGATTTCTCATTGAAAGATAGGGAATAGATGTCGTTTCAAGCATTTCTAACCATGAACTTTTGTGTGGAAACTCCATATCAGACACAAATTGTTTTTGCAACTATTTTTTTCTGTCTGTCCCTCTGAAAAGCATGTCCAAGGTTTTCTTGGGCACAACACAAATCTTCCATCTCAGTTTTCTTCTAATGACACTGATTTTAAAACTTAAATTTGTGAAGAAAACTAAGCACAACTTGCGTTCAAGGGTTTTCGCAAACAAATCGAACAGCATGCTATCAGCTGGAAGGTTAAAGCCACTGTTTGTCATTACTTTCTCAATGACATCAACATCAGCAGTCGCAGAAGAAACTGTTATGACTCGCTAATTATAACCAAGGGTTTTTTTTTTTGTTTTTTTTTAAATAAGTAAATACATAAAGCAACGGAGCACTGACAGAAGATAATTTGGAGTCATGTGCCACTGCTGAAACTCCCATCATTTCATTAAACAAAGTGTTCATGAGGTGATGATAATCACTTGACCAATTAAGTTAATTAGGAGAATAGTTGTGGTGGCAGCCGGAGTGTCTGTGCAGTTCTCAATGATGGGGGCACGGCAGCGGAGGACTGGCTCCTGAGAACCAGCGGAGTCTTCTCACTGCTCGAGTCGAGGCTTTAGTCTTTAATTTGTACTCTTTCGCCAAATGCTAATTCGTGAAGATATACAGGAAGCCCCAGGCACAAATACAAGGAAGCATATGGAAGCAAAGAAAATGCTCCAGAAAAGTGATGTGGACTGCCAGTCTAATTTAACTTTCTTTTCTCTCCCCTTAACTTGCTTTGACTGTGTAACCATTGTCATTCACTGCCAAAGCTTTTCATAAACCCCCTGTTTAAATTATGGCTCTCGGTTTATCTGCCGCCTGCAAATAGCCGGCTGCTCCGTGGTTGCATTTCCGCCCATCCCGAAAGTGTTGAGATGTGAGAGCTGAGTCAGTCAACAGAAAATGGCAGAAGAGAAAAATAAAGTGTTGCTCGGAATAAATGGGATTTTGATTCTGAATAACTTCTCGAGCGGTTCTTACTGCCAGCTCTCAGCACTGTTGTCAAGACACTACGCGACGGCCACAGCTGATTATTAATATGATAATTTCCCTTCCACGCATCATTAAGTGTTTCTGCTCAGCTTTTCCACATTTATTGCTTCTTCCTAATCCTTAACTTTCTTAAGGCAGGTCAAAAATGAAATAATGTGCATTACACAGCTCGGTAATAAGATGGTTACGCTGCATTAAAAAAACTACTTTGCTTGGTATTTGTCCTTCAGTACTTCAAGAGAGCGTCTGCTGAGAGGTGCGGTTAAAACAAGCAAGGCAATGAAATCTAATCTTTCAGTACACCGGAGGGTAGATCAGCCGAGCTCTGCTGCAGCGTGTTGCTATATATTTAACACAAAGATTATTCAAAACAAAGGGGGCTGCTCAGGCCCAGTGTCTTTCATCCAGGTGCAGACACGTTGCCATAGAGCTGCTGGAGAGGCTTGAAACAGGGCTCTTGTATAAAGAGGCACATAATCTACACTTAAAGGGGCAGATCATCCAAATTACAAAAGGCATTTAGAGGACGACCAAAAAGTAGAAAAGGCAACAAAAAAGATGTTCTCTACCTATAATGGTAATGAGCCTTGCAGATGGTGGCTTTATGAGGTTTTGCGATATCTATCTGTCAGTCCAAAACAATTTAGGTGAATCGGATTACATTTGCGGTGCTGGAAGAAACTCAACAGTCAACAGTTGTGTTTTTTTTAAACATGGCCAAGATGAACCCAACCCACTCACCAGAATAAATGTTGGCAAAGTACATTTCTGCACACCAGTTAAAGCTCTTGCTTTTTTTTTCAAGTTGCAACTTTACATCTCTGGGGTAAAGGTTCCATGGTTATGGTGAGGAAAACATCATGTTTCCGCGCAAAATACCTGTTTTGTTTTCCACAAACCAAGCTAGAGGTGGCCGGACTTCCCTTAAAAAATATCCTGTGGTGTCACACTTACAAATGTTGAAACGCAGACTCGAACATTGGCCATTGGCTCGGCAGGGTTATGGTTAGGGTCTAATCTAATGTAAATATGATATGACATGCAATGTCAATATGGTCTTTAGCCTTTATGTGAACATATGAGTGGTTCACAGTAATGTTACATGCTAACATATTATCCTGGTGACTGGGCGACTTGATAACATGTTTATTATTGTAAAAGTTCCCCTTACTAACAAAGCACTCACTGTAATGCAAACCAAGATCAATTCCCTGAACCTTTCAAACGTATGTTTCTGCAAACATTGTATATGTTGAAACTTCATGTGTGGCATTTTTAATTTTTTAGATATTACGTTGTGACAACTGGTAAGCTTTAGACACAAAAAACACTCGGTTAGGGTTTGGAAAAGATCATATTTTGGCTTCAAATACCTGGTTCTGTCGCCACAAAGATTGTTGGAATTGTCCCAACATCATATTCAAAATATTCAGTGGTTTAACGCGTATGAATAACAAAACATCTTGGCTCGGCAGCCAGGTCGCCTATATCTGTCATGCCACCACCGTCTCCTCCCGCCTGTAACATCAAAGTGAGCTCACACATTGTACATGTGATCTGAACATGGTGTGACATGTATTGTAGAACTTTTGATACGGTACATATAAAAATGTCACCAACTCATCGTTGTTCCAGTGCCTAAACAAACTGTAACAAAAGCATTGTCAAATCAGAAAACAGATTTATTTTTTAACAGCGAGGTGTAACAGTTTGGGAATGTTGTCGTCCTGCCAATACGACTTTCAGACCACAAACATTGCGTTGTTTTTTCCATTTAATTTGTTGTCTTCAGCTGTGTATCCAACCGTAAGCGTGAAAAACCTCAGCCTCAGTTGTTAGTTGGAAGCCTTTGTACAGTGAGATCGGATCCGAGCTTCAAACAGTCAGCGAGATGCAATCTGAAGCTCTGAAAGCAAACACATTGACATATTTAAAACTTCTACCCTACAGACTGTTGCTCTAACATATGTGCAGCTCCCGTCATTAACACTACATGTTTCTCAACTCGTCTAAAGAGTGAACGCTGTCTACTTTAACACTCGCGTTCAAAAGGAGGAGTGGGATTGGAGACCAGATAGAGACTTAGGAAAATCAATTGCACTGGTGAAAAGAAAGCAATCTGTCAGTCCACATAACTACAGCGCAGTGATTTTAACACATCCAGTCAGGCAGAGCGTGTTTGAAGAGTGGCTTTGCTTGCTTTGCTATTGAACTGCACTGGCCTATCAGCGAATCTCTCCATCACCGAGGTTCTTCAAACAAGAGTTTCTATCACGGCCCCTCTCGTCCAAACACGCATCAGTGTGTTTTTTTTTTTCTAATCCAAATGCTTTGGAGTCAATGCAGTGAATATCTGACGGATGAAAACTCCATACTGTTAATCAAATTAAACGCGGTCATAAGGCGAGGAGCAGGACGATACAAGTCGCAACAAATACGGAGAGGGAGTGAGAAAAGACAAACCTTCCTCAGTTCTTTGTGTCCTCTGTGTGCTGACTGCTTCAGATCACTCAGCTCATGATAGGTTTCTTTCAAACGTCTGAGTATTCGTGAGTGAGCATCCTCCGTTTCGCAAGATTGTGTGTGTTCATTTAACCGTATCTGCAGGCAGTCCGAGGCTCTTGCGGGCACAATGGAGACTGCAGTGACGGCCGGTTTGTGAGGCAGACAACATGGCTGTGTGAGCGTGTAATGGTTGCTTTTTATTTTGTCATATCTTTTCATTTGTGTGCTATGAAAAACAGGTCGGTTTCAATTGCATTTCTATACCTGGAGCTAAAGAGGCGTGTTTGAAGTGACAGCCTCACGGTAGAAGAGGACCGCTCACGATAAAAGGTGGCTTTTTAAGATTTTCACAAAAAAGATGATTGTCCGTAATGTTCAGTGACGGGTTGTCAGTGTGTGTAATACACCTGGAGCTTCATTTAGCCATCTGCTGGGTATTTCCAGGGGCATGAATCACTGCTCGCCAGTTTATAAAGCAGAGTTGTACCCAGGTGAAGAGCATTGTGTCCGCTGTGATTTTCCTTCTTCTTTTCTATCTATCTACCACTTAACATCGAGTATTTATCAAATCAACGAAATCAGATTATGCAGCAATTTTTGTAAATGTTAAACTACTCACACGCACTCTTCCAAACCCAAACCTATGTCCCTTGATAAAAATGATCAGTTATTCTCCTATTAATCATCACAGTGCAAAATGAGGGCATCACCGCGTCTAATTTGTGAAATGGACGTCACTTCTCAGTTATGGTGGACCTGTTGAATGTTTATGTCTGTCGTCGGCCTGTATCATATGGAGCCTGTCCTCCTCAGGAAAACGACCACACAGGCAAAAAACATAAAAGCAGCGTCTAACCAACCGTATTCATGATTGTTGTTAGGCGGCAACCTCTTGCTCCCGTGGTATTTATTACAGCTATAGAGGAAGAAAAGAGGTCTATGGTATAAAAAAGAAGTATGAAAGTGTCTAGCGTGAAAAACACAAGGCAACATAAATTACTCAGGCTACACAGGTACGTTTGTATTGAAGCTTAATTGGCGAAGTTTCAGGAGCAGGACCACACCTCAACAGCGCCAACTTCCGCATTTCTATAAATAACCACCTGACCCTCTCATCTGCTTCGCTCTCGTATTCTGCACCCCTCCCCCCCACCCCATTTCTCTCTGTCTGTTTCTTCTTTCTCTCCTCTCCTTCGTAGGTCCATGAGGGGGTCCGTCGCTGCCCGGGAGCGGCGGCGGATTCTCTGCAAGAATCCCCACAACGCACTCGAAGAACTCAAAAGAACCAAGATCTTCGACACTTCGTTTTCCTTTGTCACTAATAAATCCTTAAACGCATGTCGTTGATGGTGTGGTCCTTGCTAGTGAAATGGAAGTTACACAAGTATTATAGTTAATCAAGCCCAAACCATCATGTTTTCCCAAGCCTAAGCAAGTGTTTTCCTGGGCAAAATCTAATCGAACTGCGACCATGTGACGAAGGTGTGGTCAGCTTTTATTATTTCACATTTTTGTGTCGTTTATTGGTCATGTCCCCGATGTGTTAGGGACTTTTTTGCAGCCCACTCCTTTGTCTAGTGTTTGAGCGAGGGGAGTCGGATAGTCGCTTGTGGAGTGAAAACTTCGTCAGAGTTAACTTTGTGACTTTGTGGCTACGTTAAAGCCGTTTCCTTACCTCGAAGCATTGCAATTAAATTTTTTTTCTTTACTTTGCTGGAGTTTGTACTGCGTAACTGAACAACAATATTTAGCAACGACGACTAATTAACTTTCCTCCATTTCATCCATCCTGCATTTCATTCTAGCCCTCCAACTGAATGTCGCGCTCCTTGGAACCGAGTCACGGCACACAACCTATTAACAAAACTCCATCCGCTGATGAAAACCGTGTGAAGTTTGATGAAAACTCAGAGAAAAAAGCGTTCAAAGCTTGACCTATGGTCCATAACTTAGAAAGATGTTGGCAAAAAAATAACCAAAACTCTAGTCTTAACAGTGTGGCTGTCCCATCATTGCTCTCCACCAAGGTGAAGGGCAAGGGGTTATTATAATTCGGGTCCCAACACAACTCTCATTCGCCACTCAATTTTATGTTAAAATTTTTTTTTTTTTAAATGACACTCTCTGAGGGGAAAGCAGATTGTTATTTATCAGTGCAGTGAATAGAGTCAGAGTAGAAACAGGGTCACGTTGAGCCAAAATGAAGGAAAATAACAAATAAACACGGCCTTGTGAGCAAGGCTGACAAAGATACCAAGTGCACCGGCGGACCAGACCACCACACCACTTAACAGTAACCTTGGGAGAATAAGAATATTTGCCACTGAAGCATAATATCAGCTGAAATGATATGGCCCTTCAGGTTGGTCCTTTTTTTTTTTTTTTTACTAGCAGGTCCAGGATCATCCAGGAGGCACTGTTTTCAAGTGAGGCTCTTTATCAAAATCAAATTTAAAAAAACAAAACAAAATTTAATTAAGCTGACACTGTGCTTACATGGTGCTTCTTCTGGAGTTAATTTGTCTTTGATCAATTGACCACGCAGAAAATATTCCACTAGAAGACAAGACGGAGATGGGGAGGATTATTCAGCGACCTTCCGCCCACTTTAGCAGGTCAATGTTTTATTCCTATTTTTCCTGTCCAGTGTGCAAAGTGCTGTAAGTGCCAGATTGTGGCTTCTTTTGATATCCGGCAGAGTAAGAGAAAAGTGCCGCATGACAAAAGCTTCATCCAGGTAAAGATTAATGGAGCTTCAGCAGCCGTATGGATTCATTGTTAGTGTGAATGATGTCACTTACTGTACTCGCTATAAATACTGAATGCACAGATGCTGCCAGAGCATTGCAACAGCTGGTGACACAGCAACTGGCGCAGCCAGCTTCACTGTCTCCCTGCAGTTAAAAGGCTTTGAGAGCGTTACATTACTGCCACCATTTGGACGCTGTGTAAAATGGTCAGTCAGTGTTTAATTCCAGCTCGGCTCCAAACTCAACCGAGCAGTTTCGGTAAAGTAAACTGTCTTTTTATTGCAAGAGGGTGCAAAGTTACTCCGGCTGGACACTCTGCAATTTCCTACCTTGTTATCCCCGTAAAATTAATATCCAAAAATGACATGAGGCTGAGCGTTAAAGCTCATGGGTCTACCTTTATCCGCTCCCCTGATCTCTGTGCTGCCTTTTATTCCATATCCAGTATTAGTGGTCGGCTCTTTTAACAGCCTTTGCATGACTAACTCCTCTAATTACTGCCACTGTCACTTGTTCCCCAGTTCATTCGGCTGAATAAGAATCCAGCCTGCTGCTACCACGTTACCACTGTGCTCCGGCTCACCCTTGGATACCATCTTTGCATCTTTCACACGGCCGCAGCATCCTTATGCAAACATTTGTCTGAGTAATGCATTTTAATAATAATAGCTCTTTTGCCAGCTCTCCCACAGGTTTCGTATGAGATAGACTGTTTCCAGCTTCTCTGTTTCCAATCTTAAATGTTTTATTTTGTACTCCAGACTCTGGAAATCTCTTCAATCTTGAGTGGCAGCCCGGTATTTGACTCTGTCCTGTTTTCTGCTCTTGGCTTCTGCTGCCTTATTCCTGATCAGACCCGATATCGCAGACAGATTGGAAAAGAAGGCAGTCTTTACCTCCGCTATCTGTCAGCTTAATCCCCGGGGAACATAACTTCATTTTCTCTCAACACTGTTTTGTTAGCCACCCTTGACTCCTTCACCCAAACGCTCTTGGTGTTTCATCACTCCTTAATCATTAAAAGTTTTTCTCAAATCCTTTTCCCCCTCCTTTCAAATCCTATCCTCCTGATAGTGGAGGCTTTTCATCTCACTCATCCAACAATGAGATTATTGCCATATTTTTCTTCTCAAATAAAGAAGCACCTCAATCCCAGTCAATTGGTGTCGGTACCTGTGGTTTTTTTCTATTTGCTGCTCTATACAAAGAGCATATTGTTAAAATGTCATCAGGAGTGGTCACAAAGCCCCGGGGGCATAGGAGAGAAAAATATAGTGTGTGGATAAAACACCTCCCACCGTCACATATCAATAACACTCCAAAGAGTGAAATGACAGTCCAAAAGTCAGCTATTTACTCTTAACATTTCTTTATGTATGTGGGTGAAACCAAGAGGAAGACATATTTTGCCGTCTACATCTGTCAGGCTTGCGGATGCTTCATTACAAGGCGTGTGTTCCAATTATCACCAAATTAAGCAACAAAATATAGAAGCGTTTGATGTGCCGATGCCCCTTTCGGCAGGATGACGTCATTTGTGAGTGTCTTCCAAAACAGTTACACTGCTGGGAAAATGACTGTTTCATGATCTGACACCCAAACAGTATGCCAAAATGATGCTTTCTCCAAAAAGTACAGGCAACTGGCGAAGCAAATTTTTCAGTATATAAATGAAGCTCAGTGAAAGTTCAGTCAGGAAGATTTATTTATTTATTTTTTTGAATTTTTCATGCATGCCCTCCAAGTCACTGGCACAGTCTCCTGCTATGCCCAATCTCCACAGGCTGATTCTCTTCTCCATCCAAAACCGTACCTGGCACACTCTCCCTCAGCCAATCACTTGCACGCTGCCAAATTTTAAGTGTTCTCTCTGCCTCATAGAGCTATTTCAAGGGAGGGCGTGGATGGCCAAGGAAAAAATATGGAATGAGATTTGGTGAAAAGAATACTTCCCTCTTCTTAATTAATTATTGGTTTTTTTTGTCAATAACATTACTTTTTTTTGTTTGAATGCATCCCACCAGACGTTCTTGGACCTCAGTGTATGCTTATTGAAAAAAAACGTGCAACACTTTCTATGAAGCCAAAGGTTGTAATGCATCATAACATATCATGAACATACTTTTAATGCATTTTAACACACCTATAGTGTTGTATTATCTTTTTCTTTTTTTTTTTTTAATTTACTTAAAGCAACCAATAACAACAACAATACAAAACAACCTCATGTCACACAGGGATTTCAACACTACTCAAAGCACTTACAGTAATGACATCATAATGCATTATAACAGTGATTATAATGTGTTGTAGTATGATTCTAATGTATTCTAACAATGACAACTGTAATACGTTATGATCCGCGAGCAGTGTTGATGCTTGACCTTAGAAGACTGGTACAAAATGTTGTCAACTATTCACAATATGTATGAATGCATTTAACTCAAGGCACGCTGTAACACAGTTTTTAATGCATTCCAGACATTGGTGTTGTGTTGAGTTGTGATTATTATCATAACATTTGAACCCTCTTCATGAGTGCTTATAACTGTGGTACTACATCAGTAAAGGTGCATTATGTTCAAAATGTGACCAAAATGATTTCTGTGTTCCAGTATTCTTATATTTCATAATGTAGCAGTGTATATTTATTTTTTATGTTCTTTATCTAACACAGTAAAAGCTGACGACCAAAGCTGACTTAAAAAATGTCCGATAGAGGAAACACAGGAATGCCACTTATTTTAGAAATGCTCTGGAGGAGCATTTGGTTTATGTGGCTGTTTTGTATTAAGAGTGGAAGTCCAGTAAGCATCCCTCTCCTTCTCAAACAACTGCTTGCTCAAATTACCACCTGCTACCACCTGTCCCTGTGAGATTAGTGTCTCTCTATCTTGGGACGTATCGAGGTAAATGCTATTTGTTGCGCTCATGACTAGTGGTGAGCTTGCTGTGTGCCTGGCCCTGTGGACTGTCAGTTCAGCTAACCAGTCGGAGTAAGCGTTTGTGACTTTAAATTAGCCTTGAAGTCTTTTTGTGGCTCGCGTCCCACATGCCATACACAGACGCTGATTGCACGGTTCCGCATTGCGATTCACAAACAAGAGGTCACACTCAGGTGGGTTTTGAGTAGACTGGAGCTTTTGAAAGCCTTCATCAGGAAAAGGTAATATCCTGTCATATGCTCATAGAGTCTGACGCTTTACCCGTTTTGCTTATGGTAAATTCTTTTAGTCTTTGTAATCCAACAAGGAAAAGGGAAACGTCACCATGATGAACAATGGTCTCTTTTCTCAATCTTTTTTTGAGAACTGGACCCCTTGGGATGAGCAGACATGCCTCAAGGACCCAGCTCCACATTTGTGACCTTGCCTGTAGATAAAAAGTACATCTACAAAGCCACATTCAAGTCACTTTGCCTGTTGAATAATCTGGAATATAAATTTAAGAGGCCGACCGGTTGTGGTTCTTCAATGAGAGGTTCTCAAGCAGGAACGATTCGTGGATTGAGTCACAGAGGTCTGCGAATGCTGAGGGCTGTCCAAACCTAGGATTCATCCGGTCCACAAGGGGCCCCCCCCGAGCAGACTTTTTCCAAAGCGTCAGTTTGGAACACAGACATCACCAGACTTCACTGATTTAATTACCCACAATTATTTATTTAAAAGTTGACTTTTTACCTCAGAATGATAAAGTAAAGCAGACGATTTAATGTAAGTTGTGCGATCTAAAAAGTTTTAACAACTTAAAGATATTAGTCTACTTACCTACAACTCACAACAGGGTTGCAATAAAGACGCATTCTCAACCTCTTGCAGACTCTTTTTGAAGACTGTGAACACATCATAGTATGTATAGCTGAAGTCCCAGCCCAGTCCCCAGCATATAATATTACCCGTTAACATTTCTGCAAACCATAAATACATCCAACGTTGACATTTGTACCAAACGTGGCAGATCACGTTCAAATTATAGAGTTATTAAGACAACTTGTACTTTGGGAGCTGGAGGGGATGGTGGTGGCGTTATTACAGCCAACAAGGCAGCCAAACAGCAAACACCAGCTTGAGGCACACCACTGGATATTTTCAAGAATGCCTGGGAACACTCTCAGATAGTATTTTGTCCGGCTATTTTTCACAGGAAATCGCACCATGTCCATCCGAGATCGTGGGGACCAAAACAGGTATTCTAAGCCAATCCTTGTAGTCAGGGGTTTTTGTGTGTAACCTTAAACATGGCAGCGTTGTGACAAAGAGAGCCAAAGACAATTTGATATTAACATACGTTCAGTTTGAACTCATCTGTGGTTTTGCAGAAACATTTAGCTAACATTTATTCTGGTTTAGATTGTGTTGAAAGTCCAGAGGCTGGACATTCAGATTGAATGTGTCTTTTACTTGTGAACATGGTTCATTGTTCAGTTATTTTGTACGGTAGGAAAGAGTTTCTCACTCACTCGAATGATTATGCATAATGTGAGGGTGATTCACAGATTACATCACACAGCTATTTTCAACAGCTGAGTTTTCATGACACGTAAACTGAACTCCATGTGTTACATAGGTAGAGTGCACCCAGCAACTAGGCGCTAACACATGGCAACTCGAAAAGATTTGCGTTCTGATGGCTCATGGCAGCATATGTTCGGTGAGATATGTCATCACACTGACTGTTGGAAAATAGTCCTCTTAAAGTGTCAATCAAATTACATCACAACACCTTTGTGAAAGTGTAGGAGATGATGCAAATAAACCGGGAGCTGTCAGATATCCATGTTCTATTTCTGTCAGTCACCCATCCGTCTTTACTCCACACTGATCAGAAGGTTTCAAGATAAGCTCTCCACTTTTTTTTTTTGTTCACCCTTCCACTTTCAGACAAGCAGCAGCAGCAGCTGTTGAGCCTCTGAAGCATCCACCCAGCTTTACTCACAAATTTCTCATTTGATTGAACATGGGCGAGAAAAATATATCAGAAAGCTCGATGCAGGGCTCAGGCCACTGTCCAGCCAGATCCGTGACAGAGTTCGTAAGTCGCTCAAACGTCTCTGCCCTCCAAACAAGTTCACTATACGGGGGCAGAGGGTGCAGTAGCTCCAGGATGGCGCTTTGAAGAGAGAATGAAGCGGGCTCGCTTAAGACTTGAAACCCTCCCGGGGATCTTCCACCATTTCCTCTCAGCGCAGGGAATGAAACCTAAATGCTGTCATTTGCATATATTTCTTGTTGAGAGCAAAGAGAAAAGCGGGAAACACTTTGGGGAGCATTTTAAATTAGGAATGTGTTTATTTCCTGGACTAGCCTGTTTAACATTAAACGAAATCCAATCTCTGTTTAGACAGCAGCAAATTAGGCACAATTAATTATTTTTTGTTGTCCTGGGTATTGGGATTAGTCCAAGCTGTTTGTATCCATCCCTCTTCACTGATGCTCTAAAGTCTTCCAAAAAAGGAGGCTGAAATGTTAATGTGAGCGCTAACAGATTTACTGTATGCTGGTGGGGGATTAAAGATGTACGGCACGGCTAGGCCCCAGAAATGACGAGCAGTTCATACTCAGAAAGTCTCACACACACCCAGAGTTCATTATCTCATCGAGGTGCTTTCCTTGGGAAGCACAGCGGTGTTTTCACCGCAGTACACTGCTGTTTCCTTCATTATCCGACTCCTACCTCTAAGAGAGGAGCTTGGGCTTGCTCTGAGGCAGTTGTTAACTTTTATTCTCTCACACACACAATTGGCATCAATTATTTAAAGATTTGGTAGTTAGTGCACATGTATCTTTGCTGGCTTAGCACTTCTCTGAGCCCCATCAAAATGCTATCATTTATTACTAAAGGGATTGGATTTATGCCACCTACAGTATAACAGACCTGATGTAATTGCCAGTACCACAGCGATATGTATTCCCTCGCATGCATCGCAAGTAAGATTTTTATTTCACAGGTTTTACGATGGATGGATCACTTTTAAATTGGTAGAGATATCCAATGTTCCCCGCAGAAAAGGAAAAAGTATTGGTCAATAAGATAAAAACAACCCTGGGCCCAATGTTAACATATTTTTGTTTGTGACTGTTGTTAATAAATGGTTTTGGAAATGGTCCAGCAGATCACCTACAGCGGCGCCACACAGATTGCTCTGAATGCAATGTAATCCTTATGGGCATCTTCAACCACTAAAGAAAGTGCACACAGCGCTTGTTTTTGCCACTGATGAGCTCAGATTGTTCTGACAACATTATGGACGGGAGCCCTCCACCAGCTACTGTGTCGCTCTCACCAAATTCAGTCCATTTGCAGGAACAGTAGTTTTATCATCGTGAAAAAATTCAAACTTGACAGAAACAAAAGAAAACTTGAAAGGAAAAAAAAAGTCTTGGGTTATTTTGTGGTTTGGCTTAAAACAAGAACTTTAACTATGTGAGTTCAGTTATGAATGTTTGTAGGTTGCTTACTTGCTTTAACTACACAAATACGTAACGTAGTTGAACTACATTATAAGTTAAACTAACTTAACGCTGACTTTGGGTCTCCGACTGGACACAAACAAGCTGTCCCCTCGGTGAAATTCTTTGCTTGTTTTGTCCCAACCATCCGCCTCAACCTTCTCCACATGTGGAATTGTCGCTGTCAGCCTCATCTTACTACCGTCTTTGGTGTCCAATAACTGCTATGGCCACTAGAGGTCCCCGCCAAACAAGAAACTTAAATATGGGTCTTAATAAGCTGCTTTCACAGTTAACCAAAAAGTATTCTTTCTCACAAGGATGGCCTGGATCCAAATAACTGCTTCACTCAGAACTCAAATCCTTCCCATGGTATAAGTCTTATGAGTGGACCACCAGCCTCACCTGAGCATGGAATTTTTAGCTCTTCATACAGCATTGTCTTTTGCTCCTGTCATCATCGCCCCCTGCTGGTAATGCATGTTGATACATGGGTGGAGTTTTCGAGCCTAGGTGAGGCAATCTGTCACACGCTGTCCTCCTGTGGATCAGCAGCTCTTTTCCCACGATCTGGCACGTGACTGGACTGGTAAATATTCTGATTAAGAATTTAATTACTACCATTCGGAGTCGGTGATTGTTGAAACAATCTTCCCCTTTTTCTAAATGGAGTCTGGTGGATTTGGTGAGAGAGACATAGCAACTGTTTCTGTCTTTAACACATTATGTTATCCGCTGACTAAAAGGTCTTTCTCTGTAAGAATCCTTCTCTAATGATGTCTGACAGTTAGAATAACAGTCTGAGTTGTCAGTGGCAAAAACAAACATTTTAGTGGACGTATTTCAGTGACTGAAGTTGCCCACCAGAATTATGTTGCAGCCATTGCAGCCCATGTAGCAGCTGCCAGCTGACATGATCTGCTAGATTCCGAAAAAGTTTTATGATTATTAGTCATTTACACGTGACCTGACAGCAGGATGAAGCGACTCAACTGGCATTGCAGCATTTAAAAGGCTTGCCGTCATTCTTTGAATCTGACTGAATCCAGCACATGCAAAAAAAAAAACATGACAAAAGTGTTTCTTCCCTCATAAGATGTAACTCCCCTTTTGAGAAGACTCACAAGCCTCTTTTTCATGCACTCTCTGATACACACCTGTCGTTGCAACTTGTTTACAGCAGCTCAACCCACAGCAGCAGGATCACTCGCTCTGCATTTACCACACATATTCCACACAAAGATCTCTAAACCCACATTCCCCTTGTTATTGCAGCGCTGACTGAGGCAAACACTGCATGCCATACCTTCAACTTATATTAGATGCATTCGCTGTGATTTCCATTTCTAGTTACAAAAGACAGATTATAGAGGGTCTTTTTTTAAAAGCTCTGAGCTCTCCTGAACCATTTTCATCACATATGAACATACCGAAGTACGGCTCAGCAGATCAACAGCTTTTAGCAGCCGCTCATATGTTCAAATGGGACCGAAATTGACATTAAGTTGAGTTGTGAGCAAAGTAAAAACAGGATGCATGTTCTGTTGCCTTTCAAGAGTAGAGAGGAAAAAAGCGACGATGTACGTCATCAGTGAAGGCATTGCAACCTTGAGATATATTCTGAGGCATAATGTTTGGCTCAATACGTATTTGCTATTGCAGATTAATTGCATCATTTCTAAGTGACAAGGTCATTTAATTTGCAATGGTTCACAGCGCAGCCCGAGATCCTCAGAATTCTATTCCCAGATACAACCCAGTGGCCAGGATAAATGTTGGCATCGAAGGTGTCTGCAAACCACGGGTATGTTGAAACTTCCTTTATGTCTTTAAGCGTAACATTGCTTCAAGTTCAGTTTCATATTTTGATGTCGTCACATTGCTGTGCTTGAGGTCAGTTGACGTTTAGGCACCAAAAATACTTGGTTAGGGTTAGGATAAGATTTGCTTCAAATACATGTTTTCGTTGCTACAAACATGGCAGACGTTGCGTCTTTTTGTAAATAATATCTGTTTTTTGCCAGCTGGAGGAAGTCCCACTGTATGCTTAAAAAAATATCGAGTGGTGTCACACTTACAGATATTGCAAGGTCATGGCCCCCATATCAAAAACATCCGATGGTTTACAAGCTTTAAGCGCAGTCTTGAACACTGACTTGGCCGCCTTCTTGTCTGCAACCCCCCACCCCCATCATCCCCTCCACCTACCAACGTGACAAAAATGTGTTTAGGTGTGCCTCCTTTTAGGTGGCTGAAAGGCGTCTTGCTCTCGGTACCGTCCAGCAGAACGGCGGTGCTACGCGCTGCTTCTCCACACAGGGTGAGAGCCGACGGTCATCGCTGCGGGTAAAACACTGACTGGGGATGATTACCTCACCCAACCCAACATCAAGAGAACCAAACTATCTCTTTAATGACTTGACAATTGTTTTCCACCTTTAAAAGCAAACAACATGTCAGAATTAATGAGCTCATTTATCATTTATTTGCCGCAATAATAAAACAGAAGCTGTAAACAGTGTGTAAAAACATTTGTTTAATGAATTCGAGCTTCTCTGTTTTTTCGGTGAGCTTTTTAATGGTGAAAAAAACCCATTTGCCTCCTTAATTAACTCCAGGTATGTTTATCAAAGCAAAGAGCGGTAGGTTGCTTGTTGCTCAAATTGTATTATTTAAAATGGGGTATTGGCTTTAAATGAGCAGTGGCAACAATGTTCAGAGGAACCCAGATGTTTATCCACTCAAAAAGTGATTTAATACTGTTTTTCCAATCTTCTGAGGTGGAAATAAAAGGTCAGTGCTTGTGTGAGTAGCATGTCTGACATCTATGTAGAGGACTGAAGTCTGTGTCCTGTCACCTGTAAATAATGTTTGCTTTTAGATGAACTATAACCGCATACCTCTTCTAATCTCTGCCATTATCTGGAAGCCATGTGCTAAAATTTTAGAAAGTGTCAAAAGCTTTGAACATAACGTTGGGTTTCCCAGAATTTTCTCATGTTGATGCTGTTGTCTGGAATCAGGGCTGCCTGTTCACAAGCTCCCTCCTGCCAGCCTCCATGTGTATGTATGTATGTGCAAGCCTCTCCAATGGCATTTGGAGAAGCTCGGCAAACGCACTTACCTGTCAGTCTCTTATTAAATATCCTAATATCCTGGTTTCGGTTTAATTATTTTCCATGTCAAATTGTGACAATCCAATCCGTCTCCTTGCTTACTCATGTATGAATAATGTCGCCGTGATTTGCATTCTTTATCCCTTCATTATGTACTTGCACTCCTCGCCGTCTCTGGCGGTCGCTGACAGTCGCTGCCGTGCGGTTGCAGCGCAGACACGGCATTGCAAATATGTGCAACTTAGCAGGCTTTCTGGGATTTCTGTGGAAGGGATTTTCTGGGATTGCTTGGTTCAACATCCTGGCAGGCTGCCTTCCTCACACCCGTGATGAATCCCTCTCTCTCGTCCATGATACCTTCTCCACTCCTGCACTCCTGTGTTGCCTTCCTACAGTTACAGAGATGTATTTGAGAGGTTCAAGGGGCTTCCAAAATGACTTCTGACGAAACTAAGACACTAAGTGCGATTTGACTTTCTTTTTCTAGCCTGGTGGAAATAAATATGAAAAGCTTCTTGCAGCTGTTTGTTCTTGGACCTCCCTACATAGGAAGTGCAATAGGAAGTGGCTCCTTTAAAGACGTTGTTGCTGCTTAACCTCGTGTTCGACATGTACTCAGGGCTAATGGAGGCCATGCTCATTGAGGAGACAAATATGCCATTTTAATGGGGCCGTTAAAGCATTACCCACACTCTCCCTTTCATATTTTCTACAGTTCATAGTATTTCAGCCCATCTTCTCCTACTTCAGCTTACAAAGGAACTGTACAGGGAAGTGAGTTCAACACAGAAAACTGTCGGGACCTTGAGGCTTCATTGAACCTATATTGATGATACAAGATATCCTCATGGCACTTGATAACGGAACACAAATCTTGGTTTCAAGTGGATCAGTTAAAATAAAAACTATGTTTTTTGTTCTGGGACCTTATTTTCATCAAAATTCTACTCGCCAATTTAACTGAAGAGATCTGGAGAAACTGAAAACATTTCAGACAGGGCGAGAGACACTATAAGTCATATGTCAGTATGTAGGCTCATGTGGGTTGCCATGTTAGAGTTAAACACAAATACTTCTGTTAGAACCTAGAATCTGACCCTGCGATACAGGCCTGTGGTCTGGACCCCTGCACGATTTTCAGTAATAACATGAAATTGATTTAGTTTCTTTGGTATTTTCTTGGTGAACTTTGATCGCACACAACATTTGTGGTCCACACCTTCATTAATCGTTGACATGGCCACAAGAAAATCCTAAAATAAGCTGCACCCCTCGGTGATACTACCCATTTTACACCACAAAAACCCACACATGATTATTTTAACATTACTGATGTGGTGCCTCTCAGGGTCTGCCAACGTAATGAAGATGAAGACGCAAGAATTTTAGACCCAGAGCCTAATCCACTTTAAATCCTCATCATCACTGTTTTGAGTATAATCTCAAAGCAAAACTGATCCTTGTTAAGCCCTTCAGCTCTTCAGAGGAATGTGACCTGGCGGTGTGTACCTCAATTTGCATTACAGAGCTAATCCAAGTTTTGATATTAATTCCAGTTGCTAAATGTATCCCGTATATTTTTTTTATCATGTTGCTAAAATAAATTCTCAAATTAATTTTATGACAAGTTCCCTTTTTTAGTTTCTGTAGCATTTCCTCAGAATATACCTTGTCTCTCGAAGAAGTGTCACTGCGTGGGTTCATCCCGAGTAACCACTCTGACATTACAAGTTATTTGACCCAACGCTCATATAAAAGTATTGATTTGCACAGCTTTAAACAGCTCCATATGCAACCTCCCAGGGATGCAAATACTCTGTCAGTGATGTTACCAAGCTGCTGCTTACCTTCGCAGCAAGATGGGCCTGCTGAACAAAGACACTGAAACATATCTGAATGTTTATGGAAACAGTCGTGTATATATATTCTTCATCTGGCACATTCATTTAGCTCAGTTTTTGAAAGGTCAAACATTTTCTACACATTATTCAGTGCACAGTACTGTATATCTCAAAGGGGAGGACTTAAAGCTGCAGTCTGAAGTTTTGAGAAAAAGGTGGACTTAGCCAGAATATTTGAATGAGCACAGCTCCCAGGTCTGCTGTGCTGCAGCCCTGCCTTCAAAGCCCCTCCCCACAGAGGAGCCTGCTGTGCACGAGCAGGCTTGTAATGACAGTAACAGAGGATGCCAGATAACCAAGATGGCGCATTCAAAATAACAACAACAACATAAGCCCTAATTGTTCTCTTTCTGATCTATACAACTAAATTACAATGAGAAGTGCCTCATGCAGATCACTGCAGATATACCAAGTAACAAACACTATTCCTCACGTCGCTGTAGATGAAATTACCAGCTAATCATTACCCAATGCAACATTTTTTCTCTGAAGCATGAGTGACGTCATTTCTCTAAACCAATTCAACCACTACAGAGCATCCTGAACACAAACTAACGTTATTATGACTGCCCGGTCACTTGAAAGACAGTTATGCTAACCATTAGCCGTGGTACACACAAAGCTAAACATCGGGGTTAGCATACAAGCTAACAAGCTATACTTAGCAACAAGCTACATAGCTCGACTGCAAAATCATATGGTGATATGCGCTATTGTGAGTATTACTGTGACCATTGCCACCATAGCCTTGTGGCTAAAACATAGAATCAAACATATATCTAGCAGGGGTCCTTACTTGTCCAGCAAAAAAGCAGCTAACTCTGCGTCGCTTTTGAGTCCTTACAAATCCCACAGCTTCCTCCACCTCTGAAATGATGCTCTGATATTTATCCTTGTTTTCTCTCTGGCTCGGTCCAATTCTTTCTCTTTACACTGCTTTTCTTCATCAGTCTTCTTATTTCTTCTCTTTGACGTGGGCAATGGTGGGACATTTTTCGGCTCTGTTGTTGTTGTCTGTTCTCCGCCATTGTTTACTGTACTGGCTCTGATTGGTTGTATCCTACCGGAGCGGTAGATTCTTGCAAATCAGATTAGGCACTGGGTGCAACCATAGACAGTGGATTTTTACACAGCTGACCTGTATCTTATTCTACTGTCAGATCATAATGACAATTTTAGCAAACAAAACCAAAATATAGTTACAGGCTACAGCTTTATATAACCATTCTCATCTCTTTTTGATGGCCTTTTATTAACGAAAAAAAAGTACAAAATTACAACAGCTTTAGAGGAACAAGACAGAAAGCAGCAACATCCTTGATAAGAATTAATAGATGTTGCGTAGCTATTCATAATTTCATCAGAGCTGAGTGTAAATGTGGCACAATCTCCCATTTGTAGTTAAGTGGTTTATAGAGCATAAGCTATAACTGTTACTGATACAGCTCAGCTCTCTTTGTCTGCATTTGGTTTCAAGTTGTAGCTATTTGCATGACAGCCAGGTCTGAATGAAGCATGCAGAAGTGCAAATTGGGTAATAAGGTGCACCTGGTGAGACAGGCAGCGGGGAGGACCGCTGAATCAATGGGGCCACAGGTGTGTCAGGCTGAGTCTGATTCTGTGTATTGAATATGTATTGAGTTTAGACTACAGCATGATGCAATGGAGCACACTTAAAACAAACAATGGTTGGAATAAAAAAATCCCTGATTTGAACGTGATGTACATTCAGTGCCCGTTTGTCAGAATGCAACGTGCAGCAGGAATGAAGGAGCCTCTCGAAGCCTGAAACAAAGTGACAACAATTGTAGACCACGATGTGCTGGCTGAGCGCACAGCCGAGAGAACAAAGAAGGATGAAAAAAGTCCTTTGTCGACATAATTACAACCCTGTAGCACTGGAAAGAGAAAATATCAACAAATCCAGGCTAAAACCAGTGGAATTAAACACCTCTTACTTCCCTCGTATTCAACTCTACTCACACTAATCGTAAAATAACTAATTTTATTTTGACTTTATCAATTTCAGAGATCTAGAAATATAGAGAAATTGCTACTACCAAGCAGATAGGGGGGAGTCGGCCGATCAAACAGGTTGTAATCAAGACACACAATTAAGCCAGACCGTGAGTGAGTGAGTGAGTGAGTGAGTGAGTGCCCCCAAAAATGCCTATTACAATAATTCATGGCTGGAAACTGTGTGGAGGCACATCTGTGGTAGGTACGGAATGCAGACAGCGTCTCCAACAACAGAAAATGTTAATTGTTTTTTTTAGAAAGCTCCAGCACAGACAGAGATGTGTTGCAACAAGATTTGTTGACAACCTCAGGGAAATCACCCCGCCGACATTTTGCACTGATGTTCCGTTATGAGTCATTCTAATTGACACAACACGACTTCCTGACTCCGGGGTTGAGTCCTAATGGTTCGGTCATTCCAGCATTAATAACAGGTCAATTTAATTCCAGGAGTCACTGATTTCAATGGAATCCCCTCCATCAGTGGATTAATTCACAGAGTTAAAGTAAATCTGTAACAGAGCCTCTTCATTTCCTCAAACTATGGTGAACTTTGTCCCGCAGATTTCGGCTGTTGAACAATTGTCTTGACACTGCTGACCTCTGAGGGAACGAAGAACCACAGAGTTCAAAACAGAGGAAGCACTGCGCCTGACCCGGCTCTGCTCTGTTATAAACTCCTGTGGAAAAGTAGAAGCAGAGGCAAAGAGAGTATTGGCAATTTTAAAGGTTGCTTTTCACTTAAACCTTGCAGCACATTGTGGACCAAAATTTTGACAATGTACATTTCTGGAAAACAAGGGATACATTCCATTTGCAGTCATATAAATTGTATTTCCAGATATACAGGCCGCATTCAAGGAGGCGGAGGGGATGTGGTGGCCTGAAAGCTTATGTAAGAAGACCACTAAGCAAAAGACCACTGTTCAAGACAGTGTTTGAATTTTCCAAACTACTAGACATTGGAACATTTTCCAGCAGTATTAGAGACAACAAACTGGCAGATCATTTTACATTTTTGAGCCCTGTTAGTGACAACAAAACTGCATATTTTCAACACGATGTCGGACCATTTGAAACCCAGAAACTGGAAACTGGGTTCAATTCAACACATCAAACTTAGAATTTCCAAAAAATAAGATATTTTTCTGTAACCAGAAATGCGCGTCTTGCTCAAGGAGAAGTCTCGCTGAAGTCTCTCACGAGAGGCGAGTTGTCGGCGCACTTCTGAGCTAAAGAGAGGAGTTTGGAGCTTACAGTTCTCCTTGAGCGAGACGTTTTTTTTTTGGTTTGTTTTTTTTTTTTACTTTGGATAAGTATAAATCATTTAAACACCAACACAGTGTGTTTTAAAAAGCACTGGCATACCCCCTTTAAATAGTCTGCTGGTCCTGGACAGCTCATTCTCATTAGACACATTAAACCATTTGGATAACGTAGAATACAACTCGACATCCGAAACTCTACACCATTCTGGAATATAAATTATGACAAATTGCTCCACACATCAACATGGAGTTCAGAGTCGTCTTTAAACTCAGCCGATCTAACATGCCCTGTTAATAATCCAAGCATGCCCTCACCTCTCCTCACCTCGGGACCAGCGCTTGACCTTGCCTCTAGTTGCGTCGCCTCCTCAGGCTCAAAACACAACAGGTTAAGAAGGGATTCTTGATAGAGGGATGCAAGGACCGAGAACTAATCAATACTTCTTGAGAGGTCGGCTTGGGTCAGTTGGATGATGTCCAGCATGGAGAAAGCAAACCGCGGCTTGTACCGTGTAAGAATTCCTGTTAGCGAGAAGAAAGACAGCAGCTTTGACAAACAGGGTCTGGATGGCGTAGGAAAAGTAGATCCGCTGGCAGAAACCTCGTGTGACATTGCCTCAGGCTAGCAAAGGGAATCAACACTGATTTGAAAATAGATAAATAAATAAAGCTTCGGCAAGAAAGAATAATTTAAAAGTACATCTGAGAACATTTGAGGTCATGACGAGAAAGGTCTTAGGTCAAAAAGAAAAGGCAGCCTCACCCAGCAAGAGCTCTGGCCAACAAGGAGAACTTCTGCAATCACTTTAGCATTTTTAAACTAGCCAGCGCTGCACTGCTGTCACTCTCGAACCAACCAGCAGCAGCACATACCCGATATATTCAGAAAAACACGGCTCTCATGCATATACCGTCAACGGTAGTGTCGCTCAAGCACAATGCGCTTAGCAGCACACGAGAGCTCTGTGTAGCAAACCGGCTCCCCTCTGCGATGTTTAACAAGTCATAAAGATTTATTAGTGAGTAGGCACAAGAAAGAGCTGTTATTGGATACCAGGGAATAGCAAATGCAAGTAGACATAGGCCGGTAATTTATAGTCCCACCAGAGTTATTCTTCACGGCTGAAGACATAAAATTAGATTATGATCTGACAGTCAGACGCATCATGGGCATAATTTAAAATAACATGCTCGAAACCATATTTTCCGGCGATGAGGGATTTGGGTATCAGCCTCATCACATCCTGTGTACCTCCGAGTCTTAATTTAAGTTATTGACTTGGTAATTTAAATGATCCCAGAAGTGTCGGCTGTCACTTGTGTGTCCTGGGATCTAGTCTATTTAAAATAACAACAGGCCAACACCGCTGACTATAGGGAAGTAATGTACTGCAGGGTAATGTGACCCCCACAGGTTTCAGAGCGGATTTTTGTGATCAATCCTCACCACTGTGATGTTTCCTAATTATTTGGCCCCTGTGGGGGAAAAAGAAAATCTCATTTTGGGTTGTGCTATACAGAGGGAGAAGCAAGCGGTGAAGACTCTGTGCTCTTAAAAAATGTGCAGAGGAGTTATTCAGTCCGTCTGCTTCTGTTGTGTCCTTGAAAAAAGTTAGGCTTGAAGGTAGCCGGACCCTTGTGCCTATTCAAATAGTTACACGTTTTGTCCGTGGCCGTCTAGGTTTTTGTGTTGTGTTATCTGTTTTCCCCTCTTATATCTCTCTGCCCCGCTCCTTCTTCATGTCTCTGTGTTCATGGCCGTGGCTACTGGCTCCTGCTGCAGTGGAGAGACGCACTTGATGATCATCAGCTCATCATCTGCGACTACAATACCCTGGTCTCTCCTCCACCCCAGTGCCAGATTGTTCCGTCACATTTGGTGATTGTACTTGTGTACTTGCTAAACCTCAGTATATTTATTTAATTTAGTTTATTTAACAGGGACAATGCACGGCTCTCAGCCGTACCAGAATTAGCTCCTCGCTAAATTTCATCTGTAGTCCCTGGGCAAGAACAAATAACATAAATCTAACACAGACAAGCACATAAAAAAAAAAAAAAAAAAAAAAAACTCATCATACAAACAGCCTTTCAAACAACAACAATAACATGGCTTCACACTCTTAAAACACAATACAACACAACAGGAATAAAATAACAATGTTAAAACACAACAAAACAATATTAAGATACAGCACTAAAAAGATTACAAAATAGTGAGCTAATGTTTGATTATTATCTGGTGATTTGTTTACCAGGTTTTTAGTGCTCCAGTGTTTTTGTTTTCTTTTTTCCCATGGCTGGGCGCCATCTCATTCCTATGTTTTTCCCTCGCCACATGCTTAGATCGTCAGCGTCTCTCACCTCAGCTCGCAGCTTCCCCCATCTGCCTGGACTCCCTCCTCGTTGCTACATACCACTCCATCCCGTCTGCCAGCCCTCCTCGCTCCTAGCATCGACTTGTTTGCCTCAATAAATCACCTTTGAATGAATCTTTTACTCGAGTCTCTGCAGTTTGGGTCCGTCTTAAATCCTCAAACTTCATAGTTGTCCTAGGATAGAATAACCAGAACTCCTTGGGGTTTGGGTGTTCTGGGCGTCCATGACCATTTCTGTGAACCAACATTCATACACCCACTTTATGTTGTGATTGGTCTGAAATAGGGAATATTTGGGACTTGAAGGCAGAGACAGGGTTGGAAAAAATAAAAAGGGCACCCAAAGGAGCCCTATATGATGTTTTTAACATGGGGGCATTAGTAAGTGGACGCTGCACCCTTCCAGGGTTCACCAGTGCTTGTATGTTGACTTAAAACATTTTCTCATTATGTTAACAGAATTTGGTTTAAAACAGAATGAACAATATCACATTTCCTCACCCTTTGGACAGCTGGCTTTTCACCTCACATCTGAGTGAAGCATTTCAGAGAAACTACACACACTTCTGAT
This sequence comes from Sparus aurata, assembly GCF_900880675.1. Lineage (NCBI taxonomy): Eukaryota > Metazoa > Chordata > Actinopteri > Spariformes > Sparidae > Sparus > Sparus aurata. The sequence goes on from NC_044199.1 coordinate 27,304,469, forward strand.
TTCCAGCATGGTCAGATAAATGTTGTATGAACTGGTTCTGGTTGGCCCTTACATGCTTTGGTTCGACTGAACAACATATTTTATCTAATATCTGTGCATCATCATGGTCCCGGGAGGAGGGTTCCTTACAATGTTGGCGATCAGGTCAAAAATCCCACTCCCGACAAATAAGTAGTTTACTAATAAGATAAAATCGACATGATAATTGGGGTCTGGAGAGGATGGAAGCCTGATGTTTTTTTGTTTTTTTTGAACACCACCATTACTGTGCACAAGACATATTTAAGATTTCTCATAGAATTTATATCATAACGTATGCACAGGATTTCAACCTTGTATCCCTGTTTGCTCCTCAGCATATGTACTGCTGGGTAAATATTTGCTGTATCATATACGTGTGTTTATACTTTGCCTTGTAAGAACTAGAGTTTTGATATACACAGGATTCCCCCGGTGCAGTGCAGCAGTTGTTTGGTTACAGTGCACTCCAGTTTCTGCAAGTCAACAATACTTAACAATAACAACACCACACCACTCTCCTGGGTTGAGTTAGTAATCTTAAGATGGAACTCGCAAGTTTTTTATTAGATCAGTATGTAGGTTGCAAATATATGATCTTTTGATTATTTTACACACTTTTTAAACATACAAGTCTAATGTGGGGTCACAGCCAAGACAGGGGAAATGTTCATGCAGAAACTCAAACGGTCGCAAACAGTCAGCAACAGTGTGTCAGGACAGTGGAATCACTCGCCATCTTCCACAAAAGACTCTAGACTCATCTGTTCAGACTTTCACCTTGACCCCGCATAAGCATGGAGTCAGGACTCAACTAATTGTAGTAGACTGGAGGCAGGGGGAAAGCAGCTCTACTGAGTGTGACTCCAGGTCATCAGGGGGTTAAAACCATAAACTGCTGATCTTGATACTCCTGTTTGCGTACAGATTAAAGAACTCAGTGAGATTTAGATTCACCGGGTAATTCAGCTGTTTCCTCCGCCATCTACTGTGTTGGTTTAACCACGGTAAGCTCACGCGTTCTAACATGAGAGCGGTATCAAACTTCCAATTTCACCCTCAGAAGGAACACAATACGCTGATTATCGAAAAAAAATATCGAGCCAAAAAAGGTCACATTTGAAACAATCTTTGGTACTTGGACATCAAACATCTAGCTGAATTTCTGCTTTTACTGACGTTTTCTACTTTCTCTGGTTTTTTCCAGTAGATTGAGTCAGAAGTTCGATTTAAACACAGCTGCGCGTGTGTGTTTGTGGGTATCGACAGGCGGTGAATGACACAAGCCACGCTTATGTGTTGAATCATACAAGGCAGAGTATTTGCCTTAGCAGACTAAGCCCCAAGGACGCAGTGAGGACAAAGTTTGACTTACAAAATACCTAAACTGAATGCAAGTCCTCGGCAGACGCCTGGGAGTGCAGCCTTGTCATGCAAGAATTTCCGTGACAGAGGGTCACACTGAAACACAACGATAACACAACTTTGATGGAAACTTCTTTTCTTTCCCCTCAAAATTTACTAAAAAATGGACAGCGTTGTTGTTCAGGCACACCTGGCTGGTGTATTTGTTGTTTGGCAGCCACCTCAGAGAATAGAAATACCCATTTTCCACAACATATTTACTGAAAAAACTTTTCTACAATGTTATTTCATGCTTGCAAAAAGAGAAATTGGAACTACAGAGGGGCAGCAGAGAAGTGGAATTATTCTGCCATTTCTGGTTATATCAACATTTTGCTTGTTTGGTACCGTACAGGCTCAATGTTATGCGAAGATGTGACGTAAAAACTGACCCGTCTTGTCTTTTTTTGGTCAGTGTAATGCGTTTTGTTGGTCTGGGTTACGGTTACTTCATGAAGACTAAAAAAAGCAATGAAGGTTTTGTCAGTGTGACAGTGACGTCTGCACACAGACTTCCTCTGCTAGTCCAATAATTTCAGCCTCATATTTTCAACAAGAGAGAATGAATAAGAAGGATAAGTGCTTGAAAAATGCAGATAAATACAAACCATTCAGCAACCTTCAGCTTTTACTGGCAGAGCACTGTCTTCCCCGGGTCACGTTGTAGAAACTGTAAGTAAACAAAAAAGGTACAGGATGTGCTTCTCTTATGTGTTTTTGTCCACATCTCATTGATCAGTATAACCATGTTGCTGTCAAGATAATCACCTCTATGACCTTGTTATTACAAAGCACAGCCGTATCACACAGAATCCTGTCTTCCTTGCATTGGTTACCTGTTGCTTTTTAAATTGATTTTAAGTTTTTATCGATTACTGACAAGGCCCTTAGAGGCCCTGCTCTGAGTTATTTAACTGATCTTTTATTGCTCTACGTTCCTTCTGGCGCCCTGAGACGCTCAGACGCATCCTTTCCTTGTTGTTTCTAATTACCAGAAGACATTGGGCCCTCACAGTAAGAGCTCCAAGACTTCAGATTGACCTGTCCAAGGAGATCAGGGTTTAAAATTGCCTTCCTGTGATTTTTATCTGCTTTATTACTGCGTGTTTTACCCTCTCTCGTGTATTCTGTTTTTATTGCTATATTCGCTTTGTCTTTTTATCCGGTTTTGTGAAGAAGTTTATTTATTTAGCACTTTTCAAAAACACAAAGTTTATTATTATTATTATTATTATTATTATAAAGCTAGAAAGGAAAGTGGTAGGTCATTGCAAAACATAAACCATGCTGGTTTTGCATGATTGTCCATATCAGTGTTTTGTCGGGCAGGTCGGTTGATCGCAAATTACAAGGAATCCTCCATTTTTGACCCTCAGGATTCTCACTCTACTCTACATTGGCGAGGTGAAGGCCCTCGCCAGAGTCGGTGTTGGGTTTTTCCATCCTGTAAAATCATGGTGCTGGAACGTGGCCGGCTCTGCGGAAGAGGACCAACTCCCTCCGCGCTTATAAAAGGCTCACAGCAATGTAACACAAAACACAACAGTGTTTGTCTTTGTTTCAGGTGATTATACGCTAATGAAAACATAATTATGAACATTACACCTGGTTCCTGCCAACAGATCTCCCAGAATCCCACACACTGGACCCTAAAAGACATTGTGTACATAAATTCTGAGCCTTAATAATAAAAAACGCCACAACATGAACTTGTTTTTCTGCCTCTCCAGGCTGGTCTGCGCATCAGTAGTTTAACACAAACAACCAGCGTGCACATAACTTACATTCATTAGCAAGTGGTGGTTCACGGTAAGAAATAATGATACGTAGGTGGGCAACAATCAAATAAAGTAGGCACGGACACAAACTTTCCTCAGATCATGTGTATAATGACTGAATGTATACTATGAATCAGTCCAGTGACACAGAGTGTACAGCTCTCCCCGCTGGATACAGAGCTGGAACATAAAAAGCCTCAGTGGACTGTGATGAAATACTGCCATAGAAAATGTGCATCAAACGGCAGTCTAACATGTCCGCCCTGCCGCCCTGCAAAGATGAACAAATATGGAAATGCACAAAAACGAACCGTAACCTTGTGTCCGCGAATTCCTCAAAACATGGGAACACACTCTGCCCCTCTATGGCCACTCTGGGGCTCCGTAGTGAATACATAATAACTGAAGGGTGTCACATTTTGAAAGCAGGATGACTTTACAAGTTGTTAACGCAGGCATGTAACACGATTAACCGTAGTATTGATTGTGAATGTGTGGCCGTGCAAGTGTATCCGATGCTTTATGTGATGTCAGAGTAATTTTAGGGCCACTCTGTCACTGTCATGATTACCACCACCACCAGCAGCAGCAGCAGCAGCAGCAGCAGCCATTGTGTTACTGAATACAGCTGAATGAAGCACTGTGGACTGAACTGACAACCATCAGAAAATGTCAACGAGCCCGGTCTCAATCACTTTCGCCGGCCCGTGCCGCACTCGCAACAATGGTGCTGCTGTGCATTCTGCGAACAAAACAAAAAACACTTATAGTTTTCATCGTGTAAGAGTTTTCATCGCCCAGGTTTGCATCTGCGTTGTGCCGTGGGGATGCATATTGTCCTCATGTTTCCCTCCGCAGCCCTGTCTGCTCGGGGAAAGCTGTGCAAATTTTAAACCTTAAGTTGCGGCTTGCCGAGCTCTCAAGGCCACTGTACATCTCACTCTCAGGAACAACAGCAAATGAGAGTGCATTCCACAATCAGCTGTATTCGGATTCCGATGGGCGATTTTGAATTCATGACATGTTTCAATGCAGCGCGAGTGCTGAAGGGAAATGTTTTCATTACTTTTTGAGTTTGTTTTTTGCGGGGTGCGTTCTCTTTTGGGTGTGTATTGGTTGGACGGCGGCGCTTGAACTGGAATGAAGTAATTATGAACACAATCAATGACCGTTGTTAATGTTAAAAATGATGAGGGGGGTTCAAATAAGGCGGGAGCAAGATTATCTCTCCGCGGCTTCTGTTGTGGGACTAAATTTCCCATGCATGCAATGTATAATTCATTTGGAATAACATTTACTTCTCCGCAGACTCAATCATAGAGGAAGAGGGAATTCTGACAGGAATGAGGGGTAACAAAGGAGAGAGAGAGAAACAAAGGGAAAACATGGAATCCCACTACTCGACTCCTCACTTCTTAAGAGACATAGGGTAGAGACGGAAGGAGACGGGCACCGAGGGCGCATTTTCAAATACACTCAGGCGCTCTAACTGGATACCAAAAGGAAGAGAACATACAGCAAGAGAGAGTGTCAGTCTTAGTTTAAACACCAGCACAGCAACAGGCCCACTACCTGCTTCACATCCAGAGCTGCTCTCAGTCAGTCATTTTAATTAGCCATCCTTGGCATGGCTGCGATATATATCACGTCTGAGCAGAGACTGCTTGGAGGGGCTAGTTGTTAGAGATAACAGCAGCCATGGTGGGGCTTGTAGTAGTCTGTGAGCTTTTTCAGGCAGATAGAAAGTGAGTCACGGCTGGTAAAGTGAACATAATTAACCTCAAGGGAGAAGGACGGGAGGGAAGAGCCTCAGCCCCTGGTCTCAGGTCTAGCAGCTTGCTGGGCGAAGAAGTCAGTAAAGATAGGCCCGCGATTGTGTGTGTGCGCTTTTGATTCTTGTGATTAAATCTGTTTAAATCACCTTCAGTGTGTAACATATAATTGGATGGAAAAAACAGTGATATCCAATTGAACAGTCCTAAGCTAACTTCAATGTAAAATGAAAAACTGTTACGGTCAGGGACAAGTAATAAAGCTTGGTTTATTATTTGCAGAACTAGGTTTCGACACCAGCACTGATCAAGGTTCCAGTCCAACAGGTTGCACTAAGGCCGCAAGACAGATGTCGAGCTGGACAATTGGATGGATGGCTAGGTAATCTTAGCCAGCTCGCTAAACAATATATTCTGTGTTTTTGCACTTGCTTGATGTTTGGCTATGTTAGCAAAGTTGTCAATTTACTTGTGTCCAGTCATTAGCCAACCCAATTTTGACATAGATTTAGCCGGTAGCATGTCATGTTAGCCAGGTATTATTGTTTCTGTTCTCTGCGGTGCTTGCACAATCTCAGACTGAAAAAATGGTCTGAGAATGCATGTTTGCTTCAAAACATGGGGTCTGAAGTTATAATGTTATGAGTGTTTTATTGTCCAAAGTTTCGCAGGTAGATTAGGTGGTGTAAATCTAGTAACGGAAATTTGGGTTACGGCGGTGGAGTTCGGTTCATTCCTTTGTGAAAGCTACTCAATGGTGCATGAAACCTGAGAAGTTCTATGTTCTATGTGTAAAATCACCAGGATCTTCCACTTAGCCTCCACATTGCCCAGGCCACAGAGGGGTGCGCACTACAGGCTGCCACGTGCCGACCCGCTAGGTTCAGGGTTAGCACTCTAACTTGAACTGAATGGGCGTAAAAACAAATCAATGGTGCAGCGCCTCTTGACTTTTCAAATATTATGATACCGAATGGGTCATATTCTGAAAATTATCCAGCATTTTAAAGCTGCTTCATTCACATCAATGTTTATCGGCTGACGTTGTGATTGCACGGTTTGGCTTCCACTTTGGCTTCACGTAGGATCTTTTTAAAAGCACAATTACTTCAAAATGTGCTAAAAAAAAAAATAGCTTGCCCCAAGAAATGTGAACTTTAAAGCAGTTTTTATCTGACGGCTCCAGTTTATAAAGGGATGTAGGGTTAATATGGACACAAGTGTCTGCTAAATGCCCTAAATGTAATATGTGACACTCAAAGACATAGTCTAGCTTTTAAAACACAATACATTGTTAAAAGTGCCACCGGTTCCCAACCGTTGCTTGTTCCACTCATTTTGTTTAGCTCTGCAAAGTTGAAAGTTTTTTACTTACTACTGTATAGTAATGAGAGATCACACTCTCGTTCTGTCTTGGCCTGCTCTATGAAATGGAGTTATTATAACTAAAGTTCAGGAACAGGACCACGCCAATCCACTTGCCGACCCGCCACCCAGGTCCAGCCACCTCGTCAACCTAACCACCTGCGCCTCATCAATCTAATCACCTGCGCCCAATCAACCCAACCACCTCCACGCTCGATCTCATCACCATTCCAGCCTACATAAGGTAAGCCAAACCATCTCTCTCCCGTTCGTCGCACGTTCTGATAACACCCCCCCCCCCCCCAGACCCTCTCTCTCTCCACCAACCCTTCTCTCAGGACCACTGGCAGCCCAGCCTTCGTCACCACCATTCCACGGCAAGGAGACACCAGAGTAGGGACCCGGGCCATCCAGCACACGAGCGGGGGGGAAGATGAAGCCACGCCCGTAAGGACGCGCGCCCATCGAGACGTACCCCCACCCTGAGTCTCGATCGTCTCCCCCCCCCCTCGGCCACACGATGGCTCGGCCACCCCCTTTCATCCACCGACCCCGGCCCCCTCCTCCTCATCCAACTCCCCGACCCTTCTTCCTCATCCAACCCCCTCGACCCCCCCCCTTTTCGTTCCGTCCTCTCCAAATCGTCTCAATACATAATAAACTATTTCAACCGTTCAACTTGCCGTGGTCTTGTTAGTGAACTGCACTGTTGCCCTTTTAGAACATGTGGGTGCCTCTTTCCGATGGCTTCTGAAGATTTTGAGAGCCACTGCTCGGAAGTCAACGCTTGAGTAGCAACTGTTTGATGAAAAATATTGCACGCAGCGAGCAGGAAATATACTGTTGCCTCCCATAGCTTAATTTTTCTGGTTCACAGGAGCACCTTCAGCTGGCAGAGACGTAACATTTTTCACAGTGAGGCAATTCATCACCGTGAACTTGTGCGATCCTTGGTCTTTCTAAATATTGCAAAATTAATGCTTCACTCGATCACAATTCCCCTTTTACTCTATCATTCTTCCTCCTGTCCTGCACGGAATGGATGCTACTGTCAGACCAATTTTTCAGTTTCTGTTGGAGATTTAATGGAAATCCCTCACAGTGATGGACAGTGACACATTCACATGATGTACATAATATTTTAATCTATGTTTGATTAATCAGATCAGATTCATTAATCTTGTCTCCTCCTTGTTATCTTTGCTTGGAAGGATCTTAAGACCACCCTCAGACTTGTGTGTATATAAATAAGACATACACTAGAGCCACTCAGAAACGGTGTCCCAGCCCGTCTGTGGACACTGTCCAACTCAGTATGGTGGGTGGCACACTGATTTTTACATCACTAAATCCAATTTCCCAAAACACTTGCATGTTCTCTTACGACACCCATCTGTCACATAACACTTCCTGTCACACAGGGTGAAGCCCTGCATGTATCTCAGTTTGATTTCAAACAGCAGGATTTTATAACAGTAGCATGGAGCTGATAGATGCCACACTGTGAAGCCACCCGCTGAGAATCCTGAATAGACCAAACTGAATAGGAAGCAGCTATATTTACAGGGCTGTGTCATAGTTGCTTATGTTATGTCACGTGGGTGTGGGCCACCCTGGTAGCTGGCACAATTCAAAAGCCTTTCACCTCTAAGAGTTCGACTAAGCCGAAGAAGATCTACAGGCCCAGCTCTTGGCACACCCTCTGCTGCCTTAGTTTATGAGAGCTTTTGCATAAGTGATGAAGACTTTACTGTCAGCCAGAGGCACTGAATACTGAGAGCTGAATGCTCAGGTGTTTCACATTAAGGACCTCAAAACTCTGTTGAAATACATTTATTTAAATGTCTTCAGAGCTAGTCTAGAAATAAATGTGGCGCACACTCTCACTGTCATTCATCCAGTGTTCCAGCACTTTTTTTCTCTGGGTTTGAAGATCAAATGTGAACCGCTGATGAATAATCATGGCGGATTATTTTGGTGGCGATGCAGCGATCTAAACCTGTTTCAAATAACGGTTGAAGACAGTGACTTGCCTTTGAAGTTTTTACTGGAGGCAATTGGGGAAATTGGGAATATGTGTTAATTTCCGTTGGCATTTTCAGCTGTTACTGTAATGTTTAAATATATATAATAAAACACAATGGTACCAGCAACCCAATGTTTCTACCTTGCTTATTTCATGTACTGTGTTGCATTGCATTTTGATTTCCTGTTTTATGTTAAGTTTCTCCTCATATGGCATATGTTTTACAGTCCACTTCCCGTCTTATTCTGGTTTCCCATCCATGGATATGGATAGTGTTCCAGAACTGTTCTTGCTAGTTCGCAATAGATTAAGCAATTTAGTTAACTCATTGTTTTGTGCATGGGATAAGTGTGTATCTGACTTCTTTCCTGCATCTCTGACTTGCTCCATTATAGAAGAGAAGCTTTTGTCTGGGCATGCAGACATAACTACTGACTGCCACTCATTATTGTATCACACTTCATCACACTCTTTCAGCCATTTCACTGCTCACCAGCTAATTGATGGAGCTCTGGCTGTCTCTCACCCTGACTAGCGTACCTTTTAAACTTTGCTAGGTATGCTGCTGCGGTAATAAACTGTATACGTACTGTAATGAGTCACCTCCAATAATAGGTGACATTTTTAACTCCTGCAGGTACCAGGGCTCATTTGCAACTTTGTTACACAAATTGGTAGTTTGTGTTTGATATATAGTGACTGTGTAGGTCTTTATAATTGATATCAGTTTCATACAGTCTGTTCAGTTAACCCTTCATCTCCTGGGTCTATACTCTTTTATCACATGTCACATATGTGTATGTGTTAATATTTTCATTCTATTTATAGCATTGAATGTACGAGACAATTAGTGTGACAGGCATACGTAGGATGATTCATTCTCTTGTGAGTGATGCATGACTCCCTAACCATGGAGAATAATGGGCTTAATTTGTAGCGAAATGAAGGCGTTAGTGAGGCTAATTCCCAAGATATCTGATTGTATTTTCTAAGAAATTTCTATTTTGACAAGTACAAGGCATTGCAGATTTATTTCTGAGGGATTAAGTACAATGTCAGGGAGTGTAAATATGCAGTTTTTCCACATACTTTCCACTCTATCCACTACTCTCTTTTGTGGATAGAGAAAAAAAACAAAAAAACACTACACTTTTCTACACTGAGCTGTGTTTAGGGGATAACAGAGTTGTAATAATCACAGCATTGTCAGGGTGCTCAGCCACTGAGTGCTACACTTAGTCATGAGCAAGTGAAGTCCCATCAAGCATTGAACTTGTGCAGTCGGTCAAGAGCAACTGTAGCATGTGGCTCTAAAGCAGTGCTGAAAAGTCTAGTTCTTGAAGGTAAGCCGGTTAGCTTTTTAATAACCTTCTTTCCTGGCAGCTTGGAGATGTCTTGGAACTGCCATCTCACCTATGTTCCACAAGCTCTCTCGGCTTTGTTTTGGTCTCATAAATCAACAAAAGTGAATATTTTCACACGTATGGTCTTTATATTAAACAGAAAAATACAACCGTAAAACACACTCAACGGAGACAAAAACAAAAATCACCAAATTATCTTGGTTAGTCTTTTGCCTATTCCAACAATCGCCAACTTTGGTTTGGTTAATGTAAACCCTGAATTCACAGAGTTAGATGTGAACATATTCTGGGGATTAACAGTGTTTTCCCAGTTGCCTCTCTCTGCAATTACTGGTCTTCTTGTGCTACTGGGTTAGCCTGCTAAAGGAAATGTGTTCACTGCCCATAGCCCCCAGGCATGACTGCAACACATGGAGGCATCCACTCCTGCTTGGGTTTTAGGTTTAGCCACTTTCTGTTTTATTTTGTAGGGTATATCCTTGTGTGTTACATTATACAACACACTTCCTTTCTTTGCCTTTTTCCAACCCTTTTAACGGTTCACCAGCACCAACACCTTGTGTGTTTAAGCATGTGTCCTCACGTTATACTGGTTTGTATTTAGGGTTTGTTGACTGTTTTTTTTGTTGTTGTTTTTTTGCCTGCCTTTGTGCCTCTCAGCTTTATCTTACAAAGCTTGCTTTTTGTTTGTCTAACTGCCCTCTGTGCAGTCTAGCATGTGGGTCCTTTTTGATAGCTGTAATACGCTTTCAAATCAAGTTAACTCTTTCCCCTGCTTTGCATCCGCCTCCTGTCATGGGGGTTGCATTGTTGCTCGTGGCAGCAAGTCAAGTCAGGGTATGTCTTAAAGAAATGCAGGTCTGACTCATCTCAAACAAACTTTCTATGTTGGCTTCCAGTCAGAGTCTCAAAGGAGGACATTGCATCTTTCACTCTCTTGATCTTGTAGCCAAGTATCTCTCATTTGGATTTCATTAGTATTTTTCCAGTTGGTGGACTATACTTTGATGTCTCACTGACGGCATTCATTCTAATACACAGGATGCTCTGCAAACTAAGCTATGCTTAAATGGTATTTCTGGTTTGAGGTGTGGTCCATCGTTATAAGATTGTTTGTCTGACAAAGTGGAAAACCAATTGATCCAAGGGTGATTGGTCAGAGTTCAAGCAGGAAGTTGATCTAGAAACTGTAATCAATGGCTAAAACTGACTGTTTGAAGTTTTAGTTAGTTTAGCAGTCTGATTTGATTCTGCTTTATGTGACTTCTGTTTGTCTGCAAAATTGTTAACTAAATTCCTGAAACACTGAAAGTCCAAGATCCTTGATCTCATGGATATCTTACATATAACTGCAAATACAATTGTGCTTATCGTCCTCATTCCTAGTGTTTCTCTCTTGGCGTTCACCGCTTCGCTTTAATCCGCGGCATGTCGACAGATTCGGCTCTGTGCACATTCTCAGTCTGATGATGCAATTTTTATCTCCTGCAAGCAAAATTGATTCATTAAACTGGAAAATTAAGTCCTCACCATCCAACACACACCATCCATCCCTCCTCAGTGTTTTTTTTAAGACTAATTCTTGCACAGCTGATGTTCCCGTCTAATTTAGTGCACTGGCTCTGAAACTGGAAAGGCCTGTGCCTTATACTGCAGCTCCCCCTAGTGTAACATCAAGGCTACTACAATGCCCAGACATTACTGCAATGAGTTGATGATTAGGGAAAATAAAAGGCCAAAAAAAAAAAAGGAACGGCCATGACACAGCAATTTGTATTTGACATTAATTTGGTCTAAATGTGCCTCATTTCCCTGTGCATATATGTCAACCTCTGTTTATTTTCTCCCAATAAATGACAGGGGAGTTGGCATGGTGGTAACACAGGTTAATAATAACGTCTTTAAATCTTCTAATTATGACCAAGCTACATATTCAGCACACACAAATGGAAAGGTTAGGGTTAGAGTTGCCTGATTAGACATTTTAAAGAATTATTAAATTATAGGGGAATAGGGGAATGAGCATTGATTTGCAAAGCAGCTACTTGCTAGAGTTCAGTTGGCAGGATCAACACACTCCCAGACACTGCTCCACAGATTTGTGTAGATACATTTCGTGTTCATAGCAAGCAAGTGTTATTTCAAATGACATTTTTACAATGATATAGGCTATATAGGAGGACAATTCTCTGTTTTTCCAGGAAGTGGTCGTTCCTGACCTTGCCTACCCCTCGTAATGTCCACATGTATTCCCAACATCTTTGTAAACACAACACACACAACATCTATGGGAAAGGGATCCCTCCAATACTGCTCTTCCTAAGTTTTCTTTCTTTTTTCTTATCAATATTCTTGTTTGGTTTATTTTGCTCATAAAAGAATCACATCCATTGCCTGCCCCTTTCTAAATAACACATAGCTTACTGTAGACACAGGTGGCCAATCCTTCTGTGCTTACATTTTCCCCATTTAAGGGTTTTTTGGGGGGTTGAGGTTTTACTCATCTGAATCGAGGGTCTAAAGTCAAAGGGTGCGCACATTGTAAAGCTCTTTGAGGCAAATTTATGATGTTGCGCTATATAAATAAAACTGTCTTGACTTGTTTCAAAGCTTTTAGCCATTCTGTATAGTCTCTTCAGTGACTGTCGATTGCCATGTTCAGACATTATATTTTTCTCAAGGACATGTTGAGCCCTGACAACCTTCATTCCATCTGCAGTTCAATGAACATTCAGAGTAACCGTGCCACTCATGATAAACGTGTAATTGGTGAAAATCTATAATAAGCTAGTAAGTGGTTCCGCTGTTCCCAGGGTCAAGAATGAACTCAGAAATAGCGCACATGTGTTGCTCATTGTTCTAAACGTCTGTTTTAACAGTGATTTAATATAGAGTCCATGTGTTGTTTTAACATGATTAAGCCCCCGTGTCCATAGAGAAATAGTTTTACCCAGTTTGGTGTGGAAAAAGTCGACTGCACAGAGCTCTGACTTTAACCCTTCCGACACAAATGAATCAGAGCGCAGACTATTAGCCAGGCCTTTTTTTCTCGGTGGCTGACTTCTCTAATGCTCTAAATGGAAGAAAATCTTTACAGCTGGGTTCCACAACATTGTGAAAGGTCGTCCAAGACTTCCATAGTTTCCGGGGTGAAGTACTCAACAAGCACGTTTAGTCGAGAAGGTCACATTATTGTGATAAGAAAAAAAAAGTCAGGATGTGGGTTTGGATTCAACATTTCTGTGTAGCGTGTCACTGTTGTAACAAACAAATATTTACACACCAAGCTTAGTCACCCCTGTGTTTCACCACATCGACCTTTGTTTTAATTTAGCTTTTTTGACTTCTTAACCACCCCACCAACTGGTCAAAGGGTCACACTGATCAGGTCAATACTGTATAGACACAGGCATGCAGGAAACATGAGAGCCGACTGGTTGTCCTGCACCACCATCTAGAGGATATATTACAAAACAGCAGCACGAGATTCAGAGCTGAAATCCATGAGTGCACGTCTACATTTAACAAAACTCACATGGAAACAGACAGGCAGCTTCGAGAAGAAATAAAAAGCCAAATACAATGTTTAAAATAGGCTTTAGTTTAAGTTAGTTGAATATCTTCTCCCTATGAATAAACATGGCTACATTTTAAATGAAAAGTCTGGAATTGTCACTTCACTTAATAACTTTCTGTTCTCCTTCTTCTGCGTCATTGTTTTTCCTTTTCATTTAATTTCCCCATGTCTTCTTCCTTTATTCTTCCATTTGCAGAATAGAAAAGTGGTTGTATAACAGAGTCAGGTAAAAAAAAAAAAGGAAGAAAGAAAGACATTTTCTTGCTTCCTGTTATTTAAGCTTCATGGTGCACAAAATGTTATTTGATCAGGACCAATTCAGCAAAGTATGGACTCATTTTGAATACGTAAGTAGTGAGGCATTTCCCTTGACAATATATAGCCACTATACCCATTTAATTTGTGTTAAATAAATATACAGTTCTAAAGAGTTTAAACAGGGACTTTAACCAAATTATTGCCTCAAAACTATGAGTGCTAATTTTATTTTGTCTAACTGCTATGTTGTCTAGCTGGAAGATCACAAGTCTTTCAGGATAAATGGATATTTTCCAAATTAAAAAGATATTAAAATAGAGTTAATGTATAACCCTTGTAAAATGAAATCAACAATTTTACATGCAAATGGATTATTTTCACATGAAATTGGCTATTTGCATGTGTGAGCTAAAAACATTCCTCATGTGAAAAGAACATAATGTCACGTATGACATGGTTAAATGGTTTGCTTTTTCACATATGAACGAAAATGTACACACGAGAAATTTACATTTTCACATGAGAAGTACATTCATTTGTGATTTACTTTTATCACATTTGGATTAGAATTTCCTGCATGTGGAGAACAAACATGGCACATGACATAACACGAGACTTGCCTCTTCATAACGTGAATTCCACATTTTCACACTGTTAAAGGGTAACTCCAACAATTGAACATATTAAAGTGTGTTTTCAGGTCTTATGTGTGAATCGTATAAAACCTTTTGTTGCAAAAAAACAAATAAATTGCCTCAAGTGATGTCACTCAGTAGCTAGGTACCATTGTTGTTAATGTAGGTGCCAGGTTTTGAAAAGGAAAAAGGATGTGTGGAATAAAAAAAGGTGGTTAAACTGTCCATAATGAATCCAGTTGTGCTGTAGGAGTGCAATGCTAGACAAGTTGACTGCTTTTCATAATTACCCAAAAGGCATCTTGGGTTGCTTGTCGGGAATGTCGGTATCACTGTAGTGACATCACTGGTGGAAATTGATCAGATTACATGCAGCTTCCTCTGGAGCCACAAAAGACCTTGTACAACCTTTCCTCATTTTCAGTTGCACTCCTCAAGACCTGTAAACAACACACCACAATGTGTGATAGTGGCACTTTTATCACATGTGAATAAAGATGTTTTTTTTTTTCAATGTGTGAAATAATTTTATGTAAATTACATTAGTTCATCCACCATTGTTATTTTTTTCATGTTGAAATTGTCAAATTATGCACGTTATCATATGGTGCAATGTTAGATTTTGTCAAACATAGTGCAGAATTGTTGGGTTTTACTTAAAAATCAAGGTTTGTCTGTCCCTAACTGAACACTTCAATGTTCTATTTCTGACCAAAGTCCCTGCCCATGTTACCTCGTGAGTGCACTTCTGGCCCACCATCACCTCACCCTGACCACTGAACCATCCCGGTAACTGACCTTGAATCAAGTGGAGGTGCCTCTTCTTCTTTTTGCTATTGGCTGTCAGAGCAGGGGTTTCCAGAATTCTTCCAGAGTTTGAGCCAATTCAAGTAAAAACCCAGCTGAGATATTTCCCATCATTAAGCTAATTGCGATCAAATAGAAAGTAGGTGGTTGGTATAATCATAAAAATCCTGCAGTCACACTGTTATTCATTGCCCATTCATTTCATTAGGAGGAGAAAATGTATTCAGTTCCTGTCACGAAATCATTCCTCCTCCTTTGCCTCTCGCAGTTCAATCCGATTAAACTTTGACCTCCAACATAATGAGGCGCCATTGTCCAAACCATTTGAGAGAACGTTTGCAACTGACCTCTCTGTCAGGAAATATTGATTGTTGTCATTTCTAGTTTGTATAACTGTCTGTCACAGAGATCCTGCGAAAGAGTCACATTGGGGGCTGCGAGTGTGAGGACAGTGATAGATGACATGCATTTATTTACACAGAATGCATCAACAGTCACAATAATACCAGATGAGGGCTGGTGCTCATATTGCCTCGCATCCCAAAATGTCTTCATTCAGAGACTGAGGCTCTACAATTAAACTTCAATTAACTGCAGGCAGTGGAATGGAGCATCTGTTTTATGCAGATTTCAGCATATAAGAGTACTGAATGAAATGGGGGGAGGAAAAGAACTAATGAATTTACAAAAGAAGGAAAACAACAGGCAGAAGTAGACAAAGCGATAAACTGAAGGCGGCAGGACACAACCCACGCAGCAGATTTTGAGAAAAGCAGACCCAGCAGCCCTTCTGACAGCCCTCGTCAACTCTTGGGTATTCCTGTAACAGGATTGCCATTTAAACAACAAGCACAATGACTATTCATGCTGCAAAACAATCAGTGGTAGAAACGTGTTTGTATGTAGTGATTGCACCTCTAACTTTTAGCAAAGGAAATATGTTCTTGTGTTGGAGCGTATGCAAATCATCACACTTCACTGGGATTGTGTTATCTTGGCTTATATCAGTCTCCTTTCAGATGGAGAATATCAGTTTCACTTACTGAAATGTTGCCTTCTTGGAGAAAAATAATGACTACTCAATAGTGTTCTAGTCAAGACGATCTGAACCAAGACCAAGTCATGACCCAGACTAGAGTGTGTGGAAACTGAATAAAGACCAAGTCTTTGACTGGTTGAGACCAAGTCAAGACAAAGACCAAAGACAAAGACAAAGTTGAAATCAACTTAACCATCATTATTCAACCCTGCTTTTCCATGTTTTACCATTGTCTATTTGCTACAGCTATTTCTTGTACAAGTGTTTCTGGGTGGGAAATACAGTATGTGTCAAACAATACAGTGATATCCCTGCAGCCGAGGTCTCTATCGGTGTTGAAATACTTTCCGGAGTCATCTATGTCAGAGCACTCAAGACAAGACAGAGCAAAAATGCAGTAAAATTTCGAGACGAGAATGAGACCTTCAAAAAGCAGACCAAGACCAATCTGGACAACTACAGCACTGTTAATCATCAATGTGACACTTAAGTTCGTCATGTTGGGCCCAGCCTTTTTTAATTAAGTGTCTACATATTAAAAGAGTGCAGTAAAGTAATTGCCTTGAATTAGTTGTCTAACTCCTATTAGCTAGTAATGTAGGAGAGGTGAGTGGAAATCCCTCTGTGGAAATGTTTGGCGCAAGTGAGGTTAGAGAGATTAAATGAAGGTTTAGCTTAAACACAAAAAGGTGCTAACTAGTTGTCATCTAAATAGACTGCTGACACAGTGTACCATAATGTTTCAGGGTTCAACCTCCTGACCTCCATCGAGCATCTCCAGTGATGTCAATCAGTTTCCTTTTTCTCTTTTTTGCCCCTTCATAATATACAATAACAGACTGGGGTAAAGTTTACAGCCGAGCAACACTTTGTGCGATAAATGTTGCATCAGATACAGAAGTTGTGGGTAAACAGTCCAGTGCAGTACGGTTACTGCGATTTCCATCATGCCAGTACACATGCTGTCAGCGAAGAAGCCGATAAGCCCATCAGTCATTCCAGCTCTCTATGAAAATGGTTTGTGTGAGGTATGTTGTTGGCAGATAGTTAATGTGGATGGGATTATTTTTTGTTGGCTACAGCCCACAGTAGTCTGTGCTGTTCTCTTCATCAAATTCTCGGCAGGAGCCAGGCAGCATGTTGCCATCTTCTCCCTGTGAAATGCTGGAATAAAATTCTCATTCTTTCGAACCAACAAATGAGCCAGAATTTAACTATGAAAAGTGCTTAAATACATATTGTAAAGCAGTGCTAAAGCAGGGGTACTTGTATTCAAGTGTGTACTTTTGCTGTTGCCAGGGGGTATGTGTAGAGACTGAAGAGTAGTCGAACTTATTTGGGTAAATAAACTAAATAAAGAGGACATCAGTGACTGTTGGGCCTACGCGTTTACAGGGACCTGTCTTCACCACAATAGCCGACATCAAGCTGTTGTACTCAGTGGGGGGGATGCTTCTTCCAAGATGAGGACAAGGTGGACTCTGTGTTTACATCATTGATGGTTGGTGCTCCAACACAAAATTTGATATTTCCCAGACGTCAAACTCTTAATATGAAGATGCTATATCATAACCATCTTGTTGCTGGTTACATTCACCATAATGCACTTTTGAAAAAAAATCACTATATGTTCATGCTTGTATATATACATATATACATAATTGTAGTATTAATACAATAATAGTAATAGTTCTGTTTGTGAAGCATGGAGGAGTTTAGAATTTCACTTACTTACACAATCCTGTGTTGTATAATGACAAATTAATCCATTGAACCTTAAAGTAATGGATGACCTGTATGATGATAATTGATTAGTTCAGGTAATGGATGAATAGTTGGAGCTTCAGCTTTTTGTTACTTCATGAAGCAAACTTGACTAAACCAAACAAATTATCAATTTGTAGAAATATATATATATGAAACTTTTGTAACATCTACTATCATATCCACTTTAATGATGAATAGTTAAATAACCTCTAGTCTGAAATCATTTCAAATGAAGACATTTGGAATATGATGGGTGTTTTGATACTGGAGTGTATTAGACTAGGCTGTAGGGGTGCATCTCACAGGAATGGCTGGGAACCAATGGTGTAAAGGACATCTGTGGTTGCAGGGGTGTCGTTATCAACCATTTTAAAGATGCATACCATAAATACATTCATGAGCATCCAGTGGTAATCATGTCTAACTTAATTGCAAAACAGAGTACAAAAAGATTCATTCTAATTGTTGCTTCATTTCACCAATTAAATCCAAGTGGACAGTTCAAAGTCCGTATTTTAGACTCTAAGTCTTAGTCTAAGTCGAAGTCAGAGTCCATATTTTTGTGTTTTAGAGTTTTTATTTTATTTTATGCCATTGCATATTATATTTTGCTTTATGGTGGGAACACGATTGGAACATAAACATTCTGGCCAACATTGCAACACTATTTCCTCACAATCACAACACCGTCTGTTCCCCAACTCAATCCAGCATCTTGATGGGAGACTGTAAACAGCATGTAGTGGTGTTTTGAGCCTGGGAAAACATAGCCAGTCAAATAAATGAAGTTTAAACCTTCCATGTGTGACAGTTTCCAATGAGTTCTACTCGTCAAGACAAGCTGTAGTTGATGATTACGTTTTAGGCATGCTAGCTCAAGAAAGAAAAGTGTTTTGATCTTGACTTTGGCCTTTTTCATCATTATCTAACGATAACAGATCATGCTAATTTGCTTACGTAAGCCTGATCATCATGGAAGTCATTAAATAAAGCTCCCAGTGTACCTGTGGGTTAGGAAAACACTCTGTTCTCTCTGAAGAAATACATTCATCGAATGGAGGGAACATGTTCAATCCTTAAAAGCATTTACATAGAGGTCTGAATCAGGTAATGTCTTCTTTATATCATTGATACAGTTGAAATGAAGCAGATCAGTTTTCATAGTTTGACTCAGTTGTAAAGCCTTCTCCAGTGAAGTGTACGTGCATTCAGCCTGGATTGCTCAGTACTTGACAGTTTCATCATGCTTTCTTTCTCAGACTGAAGAGAAACAGGCGCCTCAGATACATAGCAACTTGAAAGAGATTTAAATAGGCCTTAACTTATTACTGTTATAACATCAAAACAATTATAGACTGTTGATGCCTGAAGCCAGTAAAGACACTGCAAAAGGGTCTGCCCTTGCTCCAATCCTCGGTTCAAACATAAGCGTCAAAACTTGGGAAGATCAATAGCTTTCTTTATAATTGTTAAGGCGTTCAGGACACTATTTTTCATTTGACCTCGGCTCCACTTCAGTGTTTGAAAGGGCTCGTTTCATATCTCATCAGGTCAGCCCCTTGTCTCCCGGTGAGAGCTGAGGTTTGGTTCAGCTCCCACCGCTACCCAACACCGTAATGAACCTTGGTGGCGATAATAAGGGGTCGAAGGAAGAGATTAATTTTTAATGAATCACTCCCCGAATGATAATGGTTTCCTGAGGACTGTCATTAAATACTTTAATGATGACTTTGACCATGGCCATCAACAGGGCACTGCGGAACGGTCCCTGGAGAATGCTGTCATTATGGCCTGTTTTGAAGAACGTCATTTAAACATTTAAATATGTAGAAAACAATGGTGTGTCCAAGAAGTATACAGATCCATCTCTAAAGTTAAATATTACAGTGTTATCAGCAAAAATAAAAATATGCATTATGCAAAAAAAAAAGGTTGCTGTCAGTGTTTTTGGATAAATATTACTGCTGCATTGATGGGTTTGTTGCATTGGGTGGTTTAATCTACAGCAATGCATCATATTCTAGAAGATAATTATATGTTTGAAGCGTACATGTCCCATGAGAACCACATATCTCTAAGAGGGTTTTTAAAATGATCTAAAGGTGCTTTATGTAAGAACTGGCAACCTGGTGAATTCATACTCCCACAAATACAGGAAGTATATCACCAAGGTAACTGCCAACTGCTGCTAACTGGACTGTGTTCTGACTGTAGCTGCCATCAGCCAGTTAGCTCTGTTAGCCGCACTGCTATCCTTTCTACACAATGTTGCTTTAATGTATCTAAGGGATTGCAGTAATGTACAAACAATGCCAACATTTTATTCTGGTAACTGGGCTGTATTTTCATGGTTTTGCCCTTTATCTGTGCTTATGAAAGTAACTTTTGAGATCCGGGATTGTGGTGACATAGTCAGTCAGACACAACAACAGTTTAGCCACATTTCACTTCCATTTTATTGGTAAAACTGAAAGAGTGCACCAGAAATGTCAGTAATGATTCATCATTGCACAAGCTGTGAAGTACAATGCTTAACAGTTAATCTAGAGTTAGTCTGCAAACCTTGACAGACAATCATAATGGACAGTTTGAATTATGGTTCTATCATTTTTTGTTTCTCTTCCTAATAACTTTGGCTTATGATAGATAAAAGGTTAATAAATAAACTGTCTAAATTGTCTGCCTTCAAGAGCTGCTTTCCCCTGTCCGACTTCTTTTAATGTCACTGAGATCTCAGCCTTTAACATCGTAAATTTAATGTAGGAGGGAAGGAATGATGGCTTAACCTCTGAAGATAGTTGGAATAAAACTTAAAGGCAGACAGAGCAGAAGCTGCAGGTCATGGTTAACACAAAACTCTCTGTCACATGCCAGCTGACAGGGAGAGAACCTATAAACTTCTGACTGTGAGTTCACCAACCTCTTACAACACAGTGACATGCAGACATAAACAAATATTTTAACCTTCTCTCCGGGCTTCCCTCTACTCCTGAAGAGAAAGTAAACAGCCAAGAAAAACTATAAATGTCCAGTGGAGACTGACACCAGGAAACAGGAGAGCAATATCTTTTCTTGTAAATAACCTGGACGCCCTTGTCATCCTGACTCAGATCAGAACCTTGAGGGACGTCTCACAATGTGTTTGCATCTTGGCCCGATGCCTACATAATAGAGGGCACATCAGACCAGGGGACTGGCAGCTATGCGGCGAAGTGGAACTAAAAGAGGAGGAGGTAGAGATGGAGTGAAGGAGAGAGGTTATTTTGAAGTGTGGGCAGAGTGAGTTACTGACTCACATTCAGCCTCCATGACAGCTTGTTGACAAGCTTCAGCTGCCGGACGAGATTCCCCCGCTGCTCTGGGAGGAAGCTGCTGGGCGAGCATGGCTGGAATCGACAACACTTTGAATTTCATCACTTCCTCGCCTGCCATGATGCACACACTGTAGTGATGCTTCTTCAGCTCCTGCATCTCAGCCTCAAACTGCAACTTTGGACTAGTGACATCATCCCGATTAGTGGATTTGCTCAGAGATTACATTATTTTTTTGCATGGTGATTTATGGTAGAATTTAGGGAATGGCTTCACAGAACATATTCACACGGCAGCCAACAATTGTTACGATACTGTTTTGATGTGATACGATTGGGAAAGGAGTATATTCATTCTGAAATATCACCACACATCTTGGAGACATTTGTCTGAACCTGGAAGTGAAGCAGATGTAATCAGATGGTAATGATAGCTAATAAGTTGTTGAAATATCAGTTAATGAGCAAACATGTTGCGGTAAAATAACAAGAATTTGTCAGATTACCAACATTTACGCGATTTACAACCTGGAACGCAGCAGCTTTACCTAATCCCATGCATTCAAGCTTCCCAAGAAGGTCTCTGGGATTGAATGTTTGAATATTGAATGTTTCCTCTCTCATTGGTTGTTGTGCTCCTGCATAGAAAGTTAAGGAAATGTAATCATCCAGATTTAAAAATGAATTGAGTCTGCGGTACTACTGTAAAATAATAATTTGATACATTGAATGGACTGAGATAGAGTATTAGTACTTGGCTATGTAGTAGAATAGCCTTTCTAGCTTGAAAAGCCTAAGGTATGAAAACATTAAAATCATTGCATCGTATGTGATGTAAGATAGTGGGCAGCAGGGCTGCTCTCTAAACACAGTTTGGGTTTCTGTTAATTAAGCTACTGAACTTAAGAATCAGAATTCCTTTACTAGTCTTGCAACCGGGGAAACTTATTCTTTAAATGTGAAGCAAGCTAGTGTACGGAGACTGATTATCCTGTGGTGGATTTGAGTTTCAATGTTTGAAATGTATGAATTGATTATGTGGAATTTAAAGATAATCAATCCACAATGTGCAGATCTTTCATTTTGCATTTGATTCAGTCGATCACGTTTATCAGATTAATTTTGCTCAGTTGGAGTCAGCTAACAGTTCATTAAATGGCTTGAGAATATCTGTCGGATAGGACTCAGAGTGCAGTCTCCAACGGCTCCAACTTGATTCCCTTTAATGTTAGTTTAGGTGTTCCACAAGGGTCCATTCTCTGTCCTCATCTATTGACCGTGTATAAAAAAGATAGCATCTCTTCGGCACTATTCTGTATGCGAGTGGCCCCGCCACCGATGTGGCCATTGCAAATCTGTAGTCTGCATTTGATACATTTCAGATCCTTTTAATGTGCCATTATGCTCTTCTTTTTAAACTACGCTTACCCCACATAACCTTCCACATCATAATTTCATCCAAGCCTTCATGTCTGCACCACTTTTCAACACAAAGTGACACCCTTGGTCACTGACAAATAGCAAGTTGCCTCGATTGTAATGACCTTAGAGGAATGTAGAGAACCAAGATTGAAGGAGCTATCATATTGACCGTCTATAACAACCTTTTATACTACTCTGTCAAATGAAAATCCATACTTTCCTCTTTTGTATCCAATTTGCCACCACAAAACTAGTCACAAGCACTTTCTGTGTTGCCAGCCAGTATCTGGAGTTTACCATACAAAACAAATCACTGGTACTGGACGTGTGAAGAGTGGGAGGGTTGTTTGTCCAGATGCCAGATGACATCTATTAATTTGAGTCCTCAAGTGGTTTCAGGTGGGAGGCTTAACCAAGGGTGCATCCCACATCCCTCTTTTCAAATCTTTCTTCTCTGTCACCCTGTGAACCACAAATTGATCGAATCAGTCATCATTTTATTTTCCTTTATTCTTCTTAATGGGACGAGACAACAAACAAGACAATCCTACAAGGAAGTCTTGGAACTTTCAAAACATATTAAGATAAACAAAAGATAGGTCTTTAAAGGACAATCATAAAACAGGTAAACTATATGCGCTATAAATGTTAATGAGGTATTCTGGAGCTGCTGCTCAGATGTGCTGTAAAATGGAAGTAAAGCAGTGTGCAGACAGTGGATGTAGAAGGACGCATTCATGTGCACTGGAAAATACAATGACAACCTCTCGGCTTTCTAATGGTACACATGCACTCAATCTGGGAGTCTTAAATGTACTACGAGGAGTCATTAACTGGTTATGAAACAGTCTCAGTTTAATACATATGGTTTTTAGACCTACATAAGCAAGCAAGACAATCAGAAAGACAATTGCTCACCAGGTTTGAAACCCAGCAAAATTAGGAACAGCAAAATTCAAACTGTCTTTTTCAGTTTTACAGCCTGAGAAAAGAAGTCACTCTCTAGCCCTGTGGTGTGGCAGCGGATACTTCTCTGTTGACAGACAGCAGCATATAACGTAACATTTTATGTTGGCCTGTCTACAAAGCTTTCTTTTACTGCTGGCTTATTACTATGAAGATATAACATCACTAGGGAATGTCGATATCTTTAGCTATAGCTCAACAAAATTACTGTTACCAAGCAATTTGTTAGCTATACCCTTACCAGTGTACGGACAGTTACTTCCAAAATGTGATTTATTACATACCACTAGTAACTGTCATTTAAAAGTTATTTTAGAATATAACTGTTTGTGTAGAGCAATGGGTGAATGATTGGATTATAATTTCCTTGACCAGGCTCTACTCTGGAGCGCAATTCTGGCCCATTCATGTTATCACATGCAGAAGTAATAACTATGAAGTGAAATCACCCGGTTGCAAGAGAAGAAAACAATTAATTGCCTGGACCTTTTTTAAATACACAAATTGCCTTTGACACAGGGATGGTGAATGATGAATATTAGACAACTCTCCAATGCATAGACTGTACTAGATGTTTCCATTTTTGAACTCTAATGGGAGTATACTCCCAGCATACTCCACAGCCATTTCCTCACTTCGCCAACAGGATTCTCCTTCAGGATATTTATACTGGTGGCGCACTAGCTGAAAAATAGTAACTGTAATGATATCAACAAAAACCTTTAAGAAACACGTTGCAGTACTATGCTCAAAGTCACATATTCACTTTTGCAGTGCGTTACCCACAACACTGAGCCTAATGTACATGTATCCTAGTAAAAAAATAAATATAATATAGTTGAAGTCGCAGAGGTTGGCATCATTAAATGGCACCAAAGTCCTTCAGGATTCTGTTATTCTTATTGAAAAACAAATTCATCATAAAAACAAGACGTCGTGTACTTTCCTTCCTTTGTTGCCCTGGCTCAGCGCTCACATGATAAGTGAGATAATGCGGAGGGAGTGTGTCTGTGTCGGACAAACAACCTCTTCGAGGGCTTGTTTTGCGATGAAGAACGACCCAAAACGCATACATACATTTCTTTATCGGCGCACTTTAAAGTTCTTAAGCAATATCAAAGAAATCAGTAAAGCACCACATACATATTGACTAAGCGTTTCAGGTTAGATTAGATTTAGATTTTATTGTCCCAGAGGAAGATTGGTTTTCACAGCCAGTTCAGCGCAAAGACGTAGAGATATCTTTATACTATGTATTGAAATAGGCAAACATCGGACTTGTTCCTCTGAGACTCCAATCCCATTCGAGCTTTATCTCCAACAGTAGGGGGGCATCTGTCAGACGCCTCTCACTATAATTTTCTGCTTAGTAAGCACACTGTACTTGAATCACTAAAACTAGTGGCCCAGAGTTAATTCATGGAGTATGTAAATGAGGTTCTTCTGCAGTGTAGCAATTCTAGCATGTCACATTTAAGACTTTGATTTGTTCCTGTCTCTGTCTCGGGCTTGCCTGTTGTTTTTTTTTGCTTGACAACTCTCTTAATCCGTCTTCATTTTTTTATTATTTTTTCTTTTTTTGCGCGTTTTAATCACCTAAAGTCGACTAAGGCTGCTCGAGGAAAAGCTTTCCTCTCACCTCCCGTGGTTTCTCCTTTTCTCTCCATGTCATCCAGTGACACAGTTGTCTCTTGCCGTTAGCATTGCGGCTGTATTTTAACATCATAGTGTTTCTAAATGTCATTATTGACAGACCACATTGTTGCAGTTGTCGTGGGAATAAAAAGCCATGTTATTTTACATTATGCAAGATAAAATTAGGAGTTTCATCACATCTGTTTCAGTACTTGCATTTGTGGTTAACGTGGTCCTTAAGTGCTTCCTATGAGATGCCTCTACAATGGTCAGAAATACTAGGTGAATCATTTTTATATGCAGGCTCTGAAAGGGGCAGGGGCCATGGTCCTTGAACCTTTGTGGCTTGTTAAATCCCCTGTTCTCGACGTTATCTCTCTTTTCGCTATGGACTGAATACTCTTTTAAAAGGCAATTCTTCAGTAAAGCCAGCAGAGGCTGTGGAAAACACCCAGAGAGAGAAACTTTTGATAATCTGCTGGTGAGCTTGTGTGCAACCTTTGCAACCCAAAAAGCCAGTGTACATACATTCACAGCCTCTCGACAAGACAGGTTGGAAATAAGTACAACTTCGAGATGTCAAAGAAAGTAGCAGTTGAGAAAATAATTTTGACTCGACTACGAAATAGCCAAAAATGTTTGCCTGGAAAAAGAAGTAAAGTTAGGGGTCATTACAGGTCGATCAGTTGAGGAGTACGACTGTGCTCGGCAAAAGGTAGTTGCATTCTGCTCATATGACTCTGACTACTACTGTCTGCATTTCAAATATGTCAAGAGGGGTTCAAAAGGCTGTCAGAGAGAATCCAGAGTGTCCACTGACGAGGAGAAAAGTTTAAAGGCGTATGGGCAGCAACGAAAGACGCAAAAAATATGCAGGCTAGCTATTACACCGTTGTGGGACTGTAATGCTATTTACCAACATGTGTGTATCACTAATGTGCTTGTAAAGCTCACAAATCCAACAAGGTAAATCAGTATAACTGCATTCTAAGATCTCCCCTTGTCATTTTACCAGTGGCGAACCGTGCCTATTAGAACTGGGCCTTCTGTAACCCCCCATCCCAAAAAAAATCGCTAACGAAAAATACCTGGTGTTATTTTACTGCTCCATCTTCAAGATTGCGTTGTTCTAGTTATGCACACAGCCGCACACACAGCCCCACACAGCCACATGCACACACACTCACAGCCGCACACACTCACACACACAGCCGCACACACGCACGTCACTTTTCATACTTTATGAACAATCATGTGTGGAAACAAAATGCAACCAGTTCAACGAGATGCAAAACTAGCAAAACCAGCAATAAAAAATCAGTTCCACTCACCGAGCCTGTAAGCCAAGTGTATCATTCCCAGCTGCTAGCCTGAAAGTGGCGCACATAAGTTAGCCTGCTTTTGCAGGTTGAGGTGTTCGTGCGTTGGGCGGCCTTTTTTAACAATGTCCATCTTTTCATTAAACGGTCGTCTTGAAAAGGGCACTGGAAATAAATCCACAATAATATCATCCCCACCTGCAGTATCAATATCATTTCCACCTGTTGCCATTTTCAACGTCGGCTATCAATCACAACTCGCCAGTTAAGCTAGGTCTCGGGTGATTGAGCTAGCGGGCCTTCTAGAATACCCTGGAGCTGTAGAAAGTCTTAAAGAATACGCCCACTGGCTACAAATCCAAATATGATTGGTTGATCAAATTGTCAATCCAAATGTACTCTCATTATGTTTAATAGTCAGGGCCTTCTATTAGGGAAACAGAATACTCTGGATGGAGGATATTCTGCCCAGAGACACCGTAGAAAAAGATCTGATTGGTTGAATTTTTTTCCAACAGAAAACCACTCAAATGCGCAGTGTATGGACAGAAAACTACAGAAACAAGTCGGCGTAATTTTATTTTATTTATAAAATTAATAAGATACGTTTCTTTTTCATTTGAGGATTTTAGGGCCTTCTCTGAATACCTTGAAGGCCCTGAAGATTCACCACTGCATTTTACTGTTTTGTTACAACAGCAGAGGGCGCATTAATACCGCTCAAGAGGATGGACACGTTTTCATAAGACCTACTTTTCTCACCACCCTGCCTGTCTGCTTCACCTAATGAGCCCAGAGACACTGCAGCTGCAACAGCCAGGCAGTGTGTTTACTTCCAGGGAAAGTAACGTTGTTGTACTCCCGTTGTACAACCAAAGGGAGGGAAGGACTGCTATTGGCTGCTGGCTGCTGTATTGTTTTGCTATTGTACAAAGTCTGGTCATTTACATTTACATTTAGGGAATTTTGCAGATGCTTTTGTCCAAAGCAATACACATACAGTTATTCAAACATTTATACATTGATGGCCCTGAATGCCATGCAAGGTGCCTACCAGCACATCAGGAACAGGTTTTGGGGTTCAGTATCTTTGCCCAAGGATACTTCAACATGCAGACCAGGGGGATCAAACCAGCACCTTTCTGATAACAAGACGCCGGCTCTACCTCTGAGCCACAGCTGCCCCACTTACATGGTCACTTATTGCCAAGGACAAATCATGGCTGGCTTATTTCATTTTACTGTAGAAGGAAAGCAGAAGTACCTCAAGTAAAAGTTAAAACAAATTGTACAGGAATAATACATTCTTTGTACATCAGATGTATCATTAAAGGTCAAATCATTTTTTTGAGTGGCTAATTGTGCTAAAAAAAAAAACATGCGAAACGTGCAAAAGAGGTGAAAAATGTTATACATATTTCTTTAATTGAATAAGGATCACAATAACACTAATGCGCTGTCTTACTAGCCATGGGCTAAATTGGCTCACTTTTTCTATAAGTAAATTCAACTTACTGTAAGGAAAATGAAATTTACATTCAATTATTTTATTAAATTGAAATTCTAACAAATCAACCAGCTTTAACATATGGCATGTAAAAGTAAGTGGGCTTCAGTTGATGTTTCATTATTCAGATAGCTATGCACTGCAGTCAGAAAGCACGAGGACACTGGCACAGGTGTAGGATTCAGTGACACACATGCCAACACGTGGCTAAATATGGTGTCTGCAAAACAGCGCCAGCGCTGACCGCAAAAGCTCTATTGTTTTGTTGTGACAAACTGTGACTAAGTGTGAACCAAAGAACGTGAATGATGTAACCATTTATGTGTGAGCATGATCTCATTCTCCTCCATTATACCTGGAACAGAAACTCAGCTTACCCACACCTATTCAGCATGTGTGAAAGTGTGTGTGTGTGTGAAGGAGAGTGTCACATCCTGCTAAAATGTCACATTCTGAGAAATTATTTTATAAATAAACATTTGTTATTAGTCTGCTCCTGTATATTACTATAATTAGTTTATCATGTGGGGCCATAATCCCACAGATGGAATCTTTGCATCATTGCCTCCGCAGCCGAGCACATCCACCAAATGTCTGACTGAATGCCTCTGAGAACTGGTGCTAAATCACTTAGATGACCTGATTCTGCTGCAGCTTTTCAGGTCCGCTCTTACCTACTGCATGCACCAAACGCACACCGTGCTGTGACTGATTCATACAGTAGAGTCAGTCTGGATGCTGTGGCAGCTTATTTTTCCATTTCAGCACGAAAAGGGTTTCAAAATAACAAAAGAAAACCGTTTGTTTTCCACTGCAATATGGCTGTGATGACTGTTAAAGCATTAGCACCAAAATGCATGTTAACCGCGGATCCAAATGTTGAGCATTGTTAAAGTCCCCCTCCAGTCAAAAATGTGTTTTCCCTCTTGTTCCCACACTTGAATGTTCAAGCTTAACTGTTTGGATTGACGTATGTGTAGTTTGACACCACAAGGTCGTTTTCACATTCTGACACATTAAAACACAGTGTTGATTTTCCTCTGTGCTCATCGAAAGTCTGTTTTTAAGGGGTTGAGCACAATTTGTAACATCACAAATCATTCAAATCTGATCCAGTGTTCAGCACGCGATGTACAAACTTGAAGCCTCCAGTGCACACACACACACAGTGAAAATGGACTTCATAGTGAAGAGGGGGCATGTTGTGTCCAGCAGTTACACCTGTATATTCTGCAGTTTTCAATTAGGATTCACTGTGATGATTACTTTTTGTTTCCTGCTAAGAACAAGTCAGAAAACACATTAGAGAAAATGAAATCCTGTTTCCTTCACGGATCTCGGGACCGGGCTGTTAGCATCCTGTAGATCACTGTTGTGGTGTTGGCTTTGGAAGGCGCTCTGTAAGAATTAATGTAGTCAACAAACTTGAAGTTCAAGGTTTATCCTGGGTTTCTGGATGTAATTTCACACTGTGCACAGATATTTGTGTGCCATCAAAATGCTACACACTACACTACACGCTGTTCACGCTGTGCATTCACCTACTCTATTGTTTGTTATCTTTGGAAAGCTCACACATAGGGACTTTCCGTTTTATGGCAGACTCTGTCTCTGCACTGAAGACAAACCTCCACAACAATATTGTTTATTGTTACTGTAGATTCCGCAGTTGCCTCCAGAGTTGTTTCATTAGTTATGTTGGTTTTGATCACTCATTGCACGTCTTTATGCATTTTTAAAATGCTTTTCTATTCTACTGACTGCTAAAAGTGCTTTACAACACACTTCACACACACATCCATACACTGATGGTGGAGGCTGCCATGCAAGGTGCCAACTGCTCATCAGGAGCAATTTGGGGTTCAGTATCTTGCTCAAGCACACTTCAACATGCAGATGGGGGGCGGGGGCCGGATTCGAACTAGACGACCCGCTCTACCTCCTGAGCTACAGCCACCTCTTTGACACATCTTGGCTTTATCTATGAATATTTGCAGAATCCTTTTGGGACACTGAGGTTCCATGTTATCTTTTGAGTCGGGCTTCATAAAACTATTTGCTGATCCATTGAAGTTACACCTAGCACATGCTTTTTGCTGGGTGACATGATGACATATCTTTGATAAAATGGTACATCTCCTCAACGAAATGCAATTTGATTCTTCAAAACACAATGCCCTCATTGAGTCATTAAATTAGCCTTGCTTTAGTTGTTGCTGCTTTTAGATGGACACACAGTGTTTGGCCTATTGTACTGCTCTGTTGAACACATCCCACGCACACATAATAAGGGCCCATTAAAGATTAGGATGGATTTTTTACCGAGGCCGAAGTCCAAATTAAGCCACCTGCCCCCGGGCTCCCTGTGAGGGTTGGAGTCCATTGTAGATGCTTGCAGCAGGTATAATGCAGATTGTCCGATCCTACAGTATTCCATTACATATACCCGACTGTAGCTTATATCTTGGTTTGTATATCCTTAATGGGATGAGACTTGAACAAGGACATGCCTTTCAAATACCGGAAGCTCGGACTTATGAATTTGCAGGGCAGTAATTGCGTTGGCTGTCTTACCATCAGCTCCTGGAAATGTCATGAGTTACTGTTAATTACTTGCCTGTAATGTCTTTAATTAAATTTTATTATCTATAGTTCCTTGTTATTGAAACTCTGGGTTATTAAAACACTTGGCCGGTGTTTCATCACACCCAGAAAGAACCTGGGCGTCACCTTGGATGTCTGATTGACAGTCGTTAGGCTAATTGGTGTAGGGAGAAGGTGACTTCTGTGGAGTGATAAACAGTGAAAACATGTACAGTATATAATGTGTATTTTTCACAGGACCTTATTCAGAGTGATTTAGAAAAACAATCTTGCTGTGTAATGGCCAGAACTGAAAACCGAAGGCTGGTGAACACGTCAGTGTCGGAGGCTTTGCAGTGATTCCATACCGTAATGCTTTAAAATAACTATTGATAATGAATGGTAAATGTATAGTTAATTTAAGAGTTAAGGTTTGAATAACTATGAATGAGCCATTTGTCCCTGCTACACTTATTTGACTGTTAAATCTGTAGACTGGGGCAGATGTGTAACAGCTTGTCAGCACCATTAGATTAACTCTTCTATCTGCTTTGCATGTACATGCGTTCATTCGTGAAGTTGTTCTCTTTTTGTGTCTATGTAACATTTATTTGTGCATCTAAACAAAACAAGCTTGTCTCATTCCTCAGATATCTACACTTGTCAACAGTGTTGCACTACTTGAGATCGGTCTTTTTAAAAAGTCTAATCTGGTCCCAGAATCGACCACATGTTTACTGGGTCTTGTCTCTGTCACAGATAAAGAGGACTCTGGCAGCAGTGACATCACTGAATTGTTGGTACAACACGGAAAAGGAGTGTTGAATAAAGATGGCAGAGTTGATTTCAGATCCATCTTGTTTGCTCACAGAAAACAAAGTGCACATAAAATTCACATCTGCAACGCTATTAGATTATTTTATCAAGCCAGTTCACATGGTACGCTTATATATAGACGCATATACCTCATTTAGTAATAAAAGGGGTGAATGAAGAGGAATTTTCATTTGTCTTCTGTGGGTGTTTTTATGTGTTTGCAGATCTTTCAGACCAATGTTATGCGAGCCTGTGGTTTGCATGTTCCGCCTTTCTTTGTAAGCGTGCCACGCACTGTGGGACAACCCCTCAGGGTCTTGGTCTTGTGTCAGTCTGGATGCTCTCTGGTCTCGGTTATGACTGGGTCTTAGTTTAGGTGGACTTGATTGCAACCCTGCTTGTCAGCGCTCAGTACAAACAAGCTTTTGTCCCTTGTTTGGCAAAAGTGTCCAGTTGTATTTCAAATTCAGGTCATTAAAAGCTCATCCGGCCCAAAACATTGAGTACATTTGATTCTAAACCAAGTTCCCCTTCAATATGCATCTGATTTGATTTCATGCTCATTTGTTCAGGGATATGCTCTCAACAAGGCAAAATTCCAAGTAGATTGTTTTATTATCTTTGTTGGATGGCACAACTCTGCCTTCTACTTGACAACCTCAAATCTGAAATGATACTGTTCAACTTTTCAAACTTTAAAAGAGTGGCAGGAAGTGTTGTTGGCACCCCTCTGGGTAATCAATCCCCGCTGCCAGAAATCTTGCTGCTTTATTTTTTTTTAAATTGAGACCTCACTGTTGAACCACATGTCAGGACATCACCGTTTTCTTCGGCTCAGAGTTACGTCCAAAAAGAATCAGACTATTTCACATCCTTTGGTGACCTGAACTTTCCTTTTTTCTCCTCCGGCTAGACTTGTGGAACTTTCTCCCCTGCTGACATTAGTCAAAGGTCACTCTCCCTCCTCTCCTTATTTTTTGCTAACACACCACAACAATCTTGGCCTCGCTGCCCCGGCTTCCTGTTAAGCAGAGATTCTAGTTCTATAGTGATTGCAGGGAAGATTATAGTTATCACCGTTAAAGCACACTTTGGCTCTTCTTTGACAATGGACAATCACTTTTTCGCCAGTTCAGACCCTTAGATATTTTCCAACCTTTAGAGTGCCATTCCTTCCTCTTCGGAATCTGAGTTTAGAAGAAAAGGCGCTTTCATAATCCTGACTTTTTCATATCAAATTTAGTCGGTTTCGCTGTGCTGCAGAGCCCCTTGCATAATCTGTCAATTCAATGACACCGTATGAAGAGTTTGACAAAGACATATGATGGGCAAAGGCTTTGATTCTGCTTCGAGAAAGACTCTGGCTCAGGTATATTGTCCCGTTATATCCAAGTCTGTATGTTTTGAATATATACAACTACTTCCTGTTGTCTTCTCTGCTGTTCACAGCATTAATGCAGATCATGATATCAAAAATCTGCAGCTGTATTTAGTCTCCTTTGAGGGATTGTTAAAGCAGAGATAAACTGTGCACTTTTTAGTTCAAGGAGTCTTTGGCATCACAATGCAGATGATGTCCTATTTTTAGAGGAAGTGCGCTAATTAGGCTGTGGATTTTTGCCTTTTTTTTTTTGTCAAGCCCATGGTGAGACTGATTTCTTCAAGACTCCGGCTCAGTTTCATACCCCGGCCTGAAATGGATCGGCATTTATCAGCTTTTCAGTACCTCATATCCACAAAAAAAGGAAAAACTCAGACTAGTTTTATTTTTGCCAGGTGATGCATTGCGGGCATTTGTGTGTGTGTGTGTGTGGTTGTTTGAGCTGTTGCAGTTTAATGTTGAAGTTATAGTGATAATATATGTGATTCTGCCCCTTCCAAGGACTCGCAAACACCGAATTCCGAAAGAAGTGTTTTGCTTGTTGTATTTACGGGGATGTTCTGACCTTCATTATTCAGAACACTGTATGTGCAGAGTTTTGAAGAGGCTGCTGCTGAAGGGGGAAGTTTTGCTGTGCTCAACGTAAATCTGAATTTAAGAGCACTTTGTGTCAAGCAAGTTGTGGTCCAGTGTGCAACTTATGCCAGTGTCATCAAGTCTCCAGGGCACTTTGATTGAAATTCTTCTTTCCAGTAAAATAGGAACATATTATTTTTGATTAAAATGTAGAAATTAAAATTTGTATATTGAACAAGTTGATGTAATTTTTATGAAATTAATTCAAACTTTTCTTTTTTGGGGGGGGGGGGGGGGGGGGACAATCAAACATACAGAAGCAATATATTTGCATTTGTCTTAAAGCATGCTTTGAATGGATTTTTAAACTGCTCCCTTTATTTTCTTGATTTCTTGCTTTCCTCAACTACATGACCCCCATTTCCCACAACAGCAGGCAGCGTAAACACTCTGATAATCCCACTGTAGGCTATCAGGCAAGAACCAAACAGAAGACAGACAGAAGACAGAACTAGCATCTAGTTGAAAGCAGAGTGGGAGTGTTCGCTTAAAGGCCTGCAACCTTTGTGTTTTTAAAAAAAACAGATCTAAAGGGGGGGTGAATATTGATAAGGAAAGACTAGAAACACATTTTATTTAATCAGTCAACTAAACCAGTCCAGACGCCAGGACAAAATGTTAGCAGTTCACATTTCTGCAAACTGTCACGGCCTATGTATTATGTTGACTTTCCTACAAACGAGTCATATCAGGTCCACATTAAATATTTATTTCTTGACTTTCGTATTGAAGACTCGATGGGGTGGGACTGCAGTTACAGCTGTAACTGGCTTGGTTTACCCGGGCAATGGGATGCCAGGCCGCAGTTGAGTCTGCATTTCAGCATTTGTAAGTGTGAAACACCTGGATGTTTTGAGGCGAGGGACCACGTGGACCATCATTTGCAGGCATGCATGACACCACCACTGGATATGTTAAGCAGACCTCAGCCTGTTCGTTGCAGCAAAAACTGGACTTGTTTTGATGGGACGTCGGGACATCAGTGTGATTGTGGCCGAAAACTGCAACTAAAGAAAAATGCACCTTAACTGTGGTTTCACAGGAACGTAGCGTACTAAACTAACATTATTCTGGCAATTTGGCTAGACATGAGACATAGCTTAAGCTCTGTGACACTGCTGTGCTGTCTCTTAGCATTGAACTGTTAGCTTAGCTTCGGAGAAGGTAAAATTAAACCAGTGTTTGTAGTTTGCAGCTGTGTGCTATGCTGAATTAGCTACATTAGCTTTCTCAAAACAGCAGCTAAACCACTGCTGAACACCCAGAACTGAAAGAATCAAAGAAAAACCTTGCATTATGTTATATTTAATGATTCCTAATTCTCCGTCTGCAAACGAGAAAGTATGACGTTTGTTTCAGTTGTTTCTAAATTTCTGAAATCTGATTCATGTTACTTTTTGTATACCACTGAGAAGAAGTCAGAAACCACCTCTATATTTGAACTGTATGTTAGCCTGCATCCATTACTGGTGATCTCAAATTTGCTTCTCTGGCCCTCTCTCCAGCCACATCCCCGCTCCTCAAAACCTGTTCATTTCACCTGGTTATTACCTACCTGTCTACCAGATGCCCTCTGGTTTTCCATTTAACTCCCATTTGACCTCCGATCGCCTCGTTCACCTCACTCGAGCTTCTCAGCCCGTCTCCCCACCAGCATCTCATTCCCTCATCTGCCCTGCAGCACATGCACCACTCCCTTCTCCTCGGTCACTTGTCACATCATTGAAGTTTCTCCATTGCTTTGGAGCCACCTGTACCTTCACCTGCACCTGTCTGTCCGCTAGGCTATTTGCGTCTTCAACTGGTCATTAAATCATAGAACTGTCACTTGGGTCCTTCTCCTGCTGCCTCGCCCCAGCCTGTCTGATCACCTTTGACTATGTGGATGGTCACGTAGATATCCCCACTATAAAATCCTTATTAGAATTTAAATTGCACCCCCTAAATATCAGTAATCATTCAAAATTCACTACAATCATCCGATGAGTGTGTATCTTGATTTACAAACAATAGCTCTATACCTAGCAGCTCAGATAATTAGTTAACGAGGTACAGCTGGTGAGGCAGGCAGCAGCAGGGAGGGCTGATGAGGGAATGAGCCACAGGTGTGCGGGTCACAGGGAACACACTGAGGGCACCTGGTGGGCAGGAAGATGAATGTCTGCCACCGAAGACCGACACGCAGATGCCTGAGATTTTAAGATGACATAAAGCTCATATGGAAATCTGAGTCTAGGTTGAAACTAGTCGGTCAGAGCAAAAACCTGGTCAGAGGATTCAATGAACCAAATGGAGGGCAGCAGACAGCAATTAGTCCATGGAGCAACTTCTTTTTTTCTGAACCTACCTTCATGCAAGTTAATGCTTGATAGGTCTCAGTTATGGTGCGTTCCATTGCAAGTCGGAGGTCGGAATTTCTGACTTCCAATCTAAAAGTGCGCATTTGCCTGAAAAAAACCTGGACGCTTGCTGCAAACGGGAGGTCTTCTCAAAGACTTCTGCACAGATCGACTGAGTGAAAGTGAAAATGACAACTACAATTTGTATGTACTGCACGTCTCACAAACAAACACTATATGATGTAAAAACTGATGAAGGTGTGAAAAAGGCTATAGTGGAGCGTTTGGAGCTAGAGGGCAGCATATTTCCCTCAAGAGTTGACAGAGACTGTAACTGTGCAATAAATCCAAGAGGCACTTTTGCAAAACTTATTTTCTACTGTCTTTATTAACTTCACACTAACCCATGTTAATAACCACAACTTCCTGTATTCTGCTTGTGGGAGTGATCCCCCGTGGCCCTGCAACCATGGCAACTCATTCTACATATACCAACTAAAAAAAGTATGGATTCCACATTCATCATCAGGACACAAACACATAATAAATGACACTGTTACTAATTAAACGGCTGTTAGCATTGTTGTGGTTTTAGTGAACTTCCTGTCTGTTTTGCACTTAACAGTCCCCTTCCTTCTCTCTACTGTACATCACCACATGAAGGTGTAGTGGTAATCCCCAGACACAGCAGGAAACATTAAGCAAGTGCTCTCTACACGTTCATGAGCAGACAGGACTGCCTCTTTATGGAGTTCTCTGTCCTGATTGGATAGAGGGGCCAGGGATACCACAAATCTATTTTCTTTTTCATTGTATGAGCAGGGGGAGGAGAGACATGGGTTACCAACCAAACAATAACTTTTGGATATAGAGTTAATTAACATTTATTTTGATTTAAAAAAAATAGCTACAGCACCTTTAAAGGTGCACTTTGTAGTTTTGTGGAAGACATTTTAATCAGAAGACAAAAATCTTCTGATTCTGATTTGGTTTTTTTTTGGTTTATGCCTAAACAAACTAAATAAACAGCCTCTCTTTAGTTTCCTGACATAATAAACTGAAAAAACATACTGACCTTGAAATTACAATACAATTTCACACTGTTTTACTTTTAAAACACTGAAACATACATTTATATGTGGCGGACTCTGCCACCTTCCTAGCTTCAAGCAGTTTTCCGGGGACCTCAATTTCCCCTGAGAAGAACTAATTTATTCAGATATGGAATAAACACACACTGTATGTCTGAGTTTGTATTATCACTTCATGAATGTTGTCAACATGAAAATTCTAAACTTTAATTTATTCTCAAACTACATAGAGTCCCTTTAAATAGTTATTTTGAATTAATTTGGATATACTGGACCCATAAAGTAAACTTTATATTGATTTCCCACAATACAAAAATACTTAACATTTTGCCAATATTATGTGATTTAAACACAATAAATCAACAATGTAGTTTGGAAAAGGGATGTTAATGATCAATCATTAATCGATTCATCGCCGTTAAGAATTTAGCCAACACAAATGTCGTTATCGCCAATCACAGGCAGAAAAAATACAATAAAAAAAGATGAGACATTACAGATGCTTGATCTTCAAATATATCCAAATAAAACACAAAATACTCTTACAAAATAATCTTCTTCTAATCTACACAAGTAAAAAATACAAAAAGAAATTTGAAACAAGCTGATATCACATTTTAGCCATTTAGTCACCTCGGTGTTGGTTGGATTTTATTGCCAGTTGTTGAACACTGACAGACTGGAGCACCGCGAATAAAACGAAGCTGTTATTTTGTGATATTTCATTTAAAATTACAGTAAATTTATGCTTACTTTATCTGTTCTCATAACTCCTAACGTAGCCAACTGTGACTTAACATGGAGGACAGTTAAGGTGGACCGCTCCTAAAGCTTAGTTCCATATAAATGCACGGATAATTTAGTGTTTTGTCATTAGCTTAAAACAATATTGACCTTGAAGTTGAAAAAGGAGTCTCATATAAGAAGCAATACTAAAATAAAATCCCAGAAAAGTCAGGTGAGATCTCGCGTGGATAGTTGTTCCCGCAAGACAGTAGCGGTCCACCTTAACTTTCCTCCATGTTAGTCACATTCGGAGATCGACACTTCTCCACTGCCATGACGGCAACTAGCGGAACAAGCTACTGCTAAGGTGAGTTGCTCAAAAACCTTCTTTTTAGTAAACTCTGTGTACACAAACAATGTTCTCAATGCTTGTGCTAATGTGTAGAGACCCTGGTGATACTACGAGCAAAGTTTCATGTTGTGCCGAGCCTTCTTAATGTTAAAAATACCGATATTGATGCTATCGCTAATTTGCACTTCCGTTGAAAATGAGTTTAACCCGAAAAAGAAAACACGGTAAATCTTAACAGTGCCTCTTTTATCGCAATCATGCTTTTACACAAAGGTTTGACTTGAGTACATTCACAAAAAAAAAGCCTTGGTTGCATTTTGGCACGAGTTTCACTTTAAAATTTTGCATTCACAGTAAATGAATGAATGAATGCTGTGTCAAAAATAACACCATATAAAAAAATGTCAAAAAAATAATAATTTGGGCCAGATTTATCTATCATCATATTTATTAGAAAAATCTATCCAAACTTTAAATAAGTCGCCGGTTTAAAATAAGTGCCTTGCTCATGTGTTCCTCAGCCCGTTTCTAAGCTCAGTAATCCGTGTTAGAGCCTCTGGCGACCATCTGCCGTCTCCTCCAGCGGCTCCGCTCCGCGCACTACTTTGTTACTGCATTCACCTCAGCCCGCCCCCTCGGAGTGTGTGTGTGTGTGTGCGTGTGTGTCTGCATGTGTGTGTGTGTGTGTGCGGGTATAGCCTACCGGGCGGAGTAATTCGCGTTTGCTATCTATCGAGTGCATGCGTGTGTGTGCGCGGGTGCGTGCTACGGCTGCTGCTTGTCACTCATTGTGCCGCGAACACGGGTAGCGACAAGGACCAAAATTCCGTCCGGTAGCAGTTGTTGTCCTCCTGGTTAAAAAAAAAAAGAAAAGAAAAGAAAAGAACAGAAAGAGGCTGATAGCTGTTGGCCCCTCTCAGTAGAGACACCTCGCTTGTGTAAAGTGCGTCTGCTTCTTCGAGGAGAATATCTGTGACACATTACAATGCTCCAAATAAGGGACCTCATCTGGGGATTGCTATTCATTGGCTGTGCAGGTAAGAAGCTGGAGTTGATTTATTATTCGTATGAGCTTGTGTGGAGATTAATTCCGAGGCTGTGGGGCCAAAAGCAAAAAAAAAAAAGCACAAAAAAAAAAAAAGTCAGCAGATACGAAGGCCGAGCTGCACTGAATGTGGAGCAGCATCCTCCGGGTCCCGCTGGCGGCATCCTTGTCACCGACTCCGGACAGGGGCGTCAGGTTGGGAGCGGGTGCCCCCTGGAAATAAATTGCGCCACGATCGAGCCAAAAGTTTTCTACACAGAGTGAGAGTTTTAACAGAGGATCCAAGCTCGGAATAGAAACCCGGGCGCCTGTAATGCAGTTCTCGAGCTGTTTTTATTCCGAGTTTGGTTTCAGGAGCCGCTCGCCTCGGTGCATTTTTGAATCTCTCCGCGCAACACGGAGGAGTATGCCAGCTCCGGGTCCGGTTGGCTCAGCCGG
The DNA here is from genome assembly GCF_900880675.1 of Sparus aurata. Taxonomy (NCBI): domain Eukaryota; kingdom Metazoa; phylum Chordata; class Actinopteri; order Spariformes; family Sparidae; genus Sparus; species Sparus aurata. The sequence goes on from NC_044199.1 coordinate 27,343,846, forward strand.
CTGTCCCCCCTGAGTTAAAACCTTTACTGTACCGTTTGTGTCATTTCGAGGAAAAGTCACCACACGTGCTTCTATTTAACGTGAGCTGAGCCAGTGAGTTCATCAGTGTGGGGAAAGGTTGGTGGATGCTGGCGGAGATTACGGCTGGCGGCGGTGATGCAGGGACGCTTTTTTTTTTTTTTTTTTTTTCTCTGGTCTCTCTAATGCCAGCAGAGATTCTGCACCGGCTCTCTGTGTCTGCACGCAGGGCAACAGTTTCCGTTTTCCAAATGCCAAATAACCTCAATTAAGCGACATATGTTCGTGTGCACAGGTCCAGCTCGGCTCCCTCACTTGTGCAGGGTCAGCTGTGACGCACCGAGGATGGAGAGCGAGGAGCGCCGCTCGCTCTGCGCGAGGATGCTTTGTTTCAGTCCGATAAAGAACAGGTTTAAGGACGTTTCTATCAGGAAGAAATGCGGATTTTGTGGGTCATAACCACGCGGTTGAAACTCTTTGCGTCGGGTGGATTAGACGCGTCCAACATTTCGACTCTGGCCATCATCGGATTTGGCACGCAAACAGTATTCTGCGCGGATGTGTCAATGTGGGATTTTAGAGTTTAACACCGGTCTGATCCTGTAGGTTAACCGCCTCTGACCTTATTTATTTGGCATAAACTCTGTTTCTTTTGTTTTTTCCCCCCGGTCGTCCCTAAAGGGGACTGGAGTTTCCAACTGAACAGCGCGGCGCGTTTTAGGCGCAAAATGATGTTGACAGATTTGATCGTAGTTTTCTAATTTGGTTGGTTGGTTGGGGGAAATTCGTCTTCCATTGAGGGGCGAGTGAATAGTCATTCAATGTATACAATAGGATCCAATCCCAGAGCTCCCATGGTTATATAGGGCGGGAGGGGACCCGTTTCCCCCCTAAAACCCCCACCTCCTCTGCTCCTCACATCCCCCTCCCCTCCCTGCATCTGCCCCTTCCTTCTATAGACTGCAACTGTGTGCACCAAGTGGGGTTTAAGGACCCCCAGGGGTCCTTGGAGAGGGGAAGAATAGTTTGATTAAGTAATAATTCAATTCAGTCGACATTTTCCCATTTAGAAGGTACAGGGATGATTACTCTAACCTCAGGTTGATTTCACCATTCCTCCTCTGTATTCTGCACTTCTGCAGTTGTCCTGTTTATACAGTCGTTCTCTGTTTTTGCCTTCAGTGTAACTTTTTTCGGACAGAAAAAGCCCATACAGAGACTGATACTGATATTTGAGATATAAAATCATGTGAAAATGGTAGTTATTTACATCAACATAAACATTTGAACGTACTGTATTCAACATTTTAACTTAAGGTCACTTAGATTTTGTTATCAAGAGGCTGTGACAAAGCTAATAACTAAACCTGAAATTTAAAAGTGGAAAGTGAACGTGTCAGTACCCTCTGGTGGACGAACTATTAAATATATCTGTGACAAGCTAAAATTGTCCAATATTGTTGGCCTGATCGATATATCGGTCAGGATCGAAGTATGGTATGTGGGAATAATGAGTGTCAGCTTGCACACTTTACAGTATTTGCAAAAAAACACAAGGTTCAAGTCATTTTGACTCAAGCATCTCCCGAGTGTTTTTTTTCTTTTTTTTTCTTGGGCAAGTCAAGTCACTTATTCCTCCCCAAGATACTGCAGTCTTCTCTGCAGTGTCCAGTCTTTATGGAGAGAAAAGACAATGTATTAGTGCACGTCTGACAGGGCTGCACGATGTGGCCAAAAAGGGATGTCGAGATTTATTTCTGACATATATTGCGATTGCGATATAATTCATGATTATTACGTATGATTCGGTTTTACATCACGGTTTTCATTGTCATTAAAAAACATTAAAAATCATGATGATGTGGCATTTCTCCCGGTCTCTGCCAAACTTTATAGGCCAGAGCTGCAAGAGAACTCCGCAGGAATACAAAATGTCAGTTAAACACACATTTGTGTTTTGGATATTGCACTTAGTCGTACTGCAATTTCGATTATTTTGCGATTATTTGTGAAGCCCTACCGTCTGATAATAACATCACATATATCACCTGTTCAAGAAGTCAGACAGTGGTTTTTTAACTTGTTTTGCAATAACTGATATTCATTGAAATAATTGTCATCAAACAAAAAATAAAGTTTATCTATTTCAGAGTTTCTCCCCAAGAAACCTCCCCCCCATCACTCTTAAACAGTGAAACACTGACAGCCACGCAAAAATAAAGAAACACTGGAAACATAAGTCCTCATGTCTGAAAGTCCAAGTTGAGTCTAGAAGCTGCTGTCAGCGTTATTTTCGTTATAAAACAAGTGCCAGACAAGGTTATCAAACAGACAGGACGTTGACAGAAACCCAGACAACGCTTACAGCAGCTTTGAGTATTTCCTGTCAAGTCATCTTGCAAGTCCTCGAAACGGTGTCTCGAGTCGACCCGAGTCACCGTTTACTTGACCTCTCCATCTCTGATTTCTAAACCTCTGATATACACGCAGCTGAGCTGGTTGCACTCTCTTACACACTCATAAAACAGGCTTTTCTGGTTTCTGCTGATTACCTTTTGATGTTTTTTTTTCTTTTCTTTTTTCAAATCAACAGTATTTCATGCCACCGAACACCCAAACACTGTCAACCTGTCACTGTTAGTTGTGTAGGGGGCGGCGTGGTACCAGGAACAGTCGGGGATATGTTCCTCTTTTTCTATATGATTCATGATCCTGCCCAAGTATTCTGACGCCCCCGCAACTCTCTGCACCTGATATGGGAGGGAGAGCGAAAAGGAGCCAAGAAGGAGATAATTAGACGACTGTTCTTTAGCTCTGCCCTCCGCACAAAGGGCACGAAATTCAAAGAAATTGATCATATTATTTGAAAAGCCCGGGGTATTAAGAGGGTAACGATAGCATCACACAGTATGAAGGCTGAGCAATTTAATTACATTTATTGATTTCCAGTTCCTGTTCCAGTTCAGTGATAATTAAATTTTGAGGATCGCAACAAACATTAGCATGGAGAGCCTCACCACCTTCAAAAGGAAAGACTGAATAATGGCCGGATTAAATTGAAAATGGTTTCAGAAGTGGACACAGACGGTGTCCCTTCTTGTCTCAGTCTGTCTGCAGCCAGATGGATTGAGTCTGGTGTGTTCAGACATGGTGTTATTGGAGTGACCTACTATAAGCGCGGTCCTGATTCTGTATCCGGGAAGAGCGATGGATGCAAATCAAGAGTAACTCAACTGTTTGTACCACTTCCCGAGTGAAAATGAGAGCGCCTTGTATTACTGCTGTATGGATGTGAAATCATCATTTTAAGGTTTGCAGAAAAAGCGATAGTTGATGGCTGCTAATGCTTCTGTATGATTGTGACCATGTGATTTCAGGCTTTGGGCCTGCTGCCTAGCCTATTAATACACCCCCGCCGATCTGCTAGAGCGCGTGAGGCTGACGATTTTGGCTCACCTTGGCGCGAAAAAAGTACACACATTTTATGAAGGTGCACTACCAGCACAGGGCAATAATGACGGGAACAACGGACAAATAGTTTGGAAAGAGACAGAAAGTCAGCACTGGGAGGAGGTCGAAGGTCGAGGATGGTTGGGCAGTTCCACCGTGACAGCCGGGGCTCCAGTCCCGTGGTGATTGTTTTACAGAGGTAGGTATTTTAAAATGAAACCACAATCATCTCCGAAACCCAACCAAATTTTTTCGAAAATGAAGCCGTACATAGCACGTTTGTTGTTGATAGATTGACGACGACTGGCGGCTCAGTTACGCGGCCTGATAACGAGTTGTGGCTTGTCAATGAGTTACCTATTCTAGGCCTTGAGACGTGGAGACAGGTTTTTGTCTCCCGTTTGATGTATTTCGCTGTCAGCTGTGTTCAGATAGACGTTAGCACCATTTGGGGAAAAAAATTTAGCCACCCCATTCATTTCGATGAAACTGCATTAGCAAGGCGGAGGTCATTATAGAAAGGGCTCTACAATTCATTTTTTGGACCCTGACTCGCTTTTTGCTTCAGCGTTATTCAATCGAATACGCGCAAGAAGGCATTCAAAATTTTTCAACAAAAATCTGGCAAATTTGGGGCGACTGTTAGCTCTGTTGGTAGAGCGGGCATCCCATGTGCAGTGGCCTTGTCCTCGCTGCAGCTGCTCAGGGTTCAGGTCCCGGCCTGAGCCTTTTGCTGTGTGTCTGGTAAATTCATTGTTACTCATTCAGTGGCAGATGGGAGATACAATTATTGTCATTGAGCTATAAAATACTTTGAAACTCTGAACTTTTAATGTTTTTTTTTTTTTATTTTGTCACTGAAATACAGCCAGCACTGTTTTGTGCTTTTTCAAATGCTGCTTTTTGCTGAATTCCCAGTTGCTGCTGTGCACCTGCCTCTCCATTTATACATATTCATAAAGTGGATCTACTGACCTCAAGAACAAAGCAGATCCATGGGCTTTAGAATGTCACGACAAAGTGAACTGTGAAGTTCATTTAATTAACTTCTGGATACAAAAGCGTTTTCGTGCGTCAAGCGTGGGGCTGCTCCTAAAAAAAGGAGAAAAAGTTTGACTTAGCATTTTGAGGGAGAGAAAAAAATACACAATTCCTAAATGACTAACATATGGGACTTTAACTGCTGTGGTGAGTTCAAAGCCACTATGAAAATAATACAGGCTATTTTTGACTTAGGGGAACTGGAAAAAGCAGCCAAACAAGGGAAAATTATAAGGCGTTTTTTAGTCCGCTCTCGGAATAAAACTAGATTCGGGATCTTCAGAACTTTTTTTGCTCTGCAGTTTCAAACGAGACCCACGGTGCATTCAATGTGACATGTGCGCTTTTTGCACCAATTTATCACAGCTTATGTTGATCAAACTCTCATCAGCACAGGAGCCGCTCGGATTACAGCTGCACCCCCCTTTGGATTCAGCTCCGTGCTGCACACTGCTGCTACTGTACAGTTCTCAAATCAAAAGACAGCATCAGAAAATGACTTTTCATTGACTCCCGTGATTGCAAGTGTAGTCGATTTGCCAGATGTGAGCTTACATAAGCCTCATTCATTATTGTGCATTCATTTCTCTCTGTTTCCATTTACAGTTGCTGCTCATTCTTCTCCCTGTCATTTTAGTCTTTGTTATGTCTAAAACACCGAATAACTTCACAACTTCAAAATTATGTATTCTCTCTGGGAGCCAAACTAAACACACTCCACATCTTTGCTTTGGACACACAGATGAAACCAATGGATTGAAGTAGATGAATTGTTAAAGGTGTAGTTCTGAAAATTTTGGACCACACAGTAATGTCAAGGTATTTTTGGTCACATCGGTAATACATATACACTGCCTCTGAACGAAAGAAAAAACAAAGTATGAATTATGAAAATGAAAAACCCCTCAGAGAGAGTAGAAATAACTGAACGATAACAACAGTTAGCATTCCGCAGCCTTGAGCCTCATTCCCTTTGTCTGAATGACACCAAATCACACAGTTTGGTCATGATGTGTTATATGGTTTTAAAGTTATAATCCAAAAGGAGGTTGTAGTTTTTCACTGCAGATATGACAAATGATCAGAGAAACACAGACAGTAACAATTACAGACTCGTCGTGTCAGCAGTGGCTGTTTGCAGATCTGTGGATAAAACGTCACGCAGTGGTTGAACAGTTGTTAAACTTCAGAATGAAACACAGTGTAAGGGAGAGGGTTTTGATTAATCGTCCGTAAATTCGCGTCATTTCACACCGCCTCTTCATTCGGAGTGAAAAAAGTACAGATCGCTCCGACAGATAAGTTCAGAATGACTCGGCTGGCCGTTACATTTCTTCTCTGCTGACTGTTAGATGAGGATGGGCCGTCTTTGCATATTAATCAGTGCATGAATAGGGACCATGAGTGATTTGCATTGTGTGAGCAATGAAGGCGTCCTGTAGAGAATTGAATGTTGGGAAAAAAAAGGAAAAAAAAAAAACTGAAAAAAAGGAGATGGGTTTGTTATGCAGAATCGGGGCTCCCCCTCCCCCGACCCTCCAACTCTTGAATGGGCTTCTTTTCTTTATCGACACATCATTACTTTGCAAAACTCAATACAGTATATACAGTGTGTAGCTTGCTGCACAGCTGGTAAACCAACACAGCCTTTGATAGTTTGCATTATGCCTATAGCCACTGGACGTCAAAGTCAGTAGAAGTAAAACTGTAAACTGTGGTATTTTAAGTGGGAATTTATATGGACGAACTGCACCTTTTCCACAAGGCGCACAGTGTTGCATATGACAATACAAGGTGAGCCCCCAGCCTGTATTGGTCCACAAAGTATTACAAATAGTTACAAATGTATCTGTTTTACACTGTGCTTGCAAGCTAGTTGTATTCACCCGACAGCTACGAAGCTAGTTGCCAATGACCTGTCTGTAAAATAATCCAAATATTGCTGCATATCACAATATAGCACATTTTCTACTTTTTTACTAATTATTTAATCAACAAACACAAGGCACCACCAAAAGAGGGGTATATATGTCGCATGGAAAAGTCTAGGACCACAAAAACGTACTTTGCAAATGCTTTTGCAGTTTTTACCCTTTTTAATGTACAAGCTCTTGTTTTGTCTGAGTCCTCCTCCTGTATGGAATGACCCCGCTTTGCGTGACATTCACTTTCCTCCATGTTTGTTTGTGTGGCCCGCATGCAGATTTCTTGCCTCCATCTGTGATGTGGAAGAGTGAAAAGAATAATCCAAACGAAGAAACATATGGCCCTATAAGAGTATAATCTACAAACAAACAATAGAGCATAAAATGAAGCGAGAGGTATTTTTCATCACACCATGTATCTGATTGCACAGCCCTACAAACAGTAACATCATGTAACCTGGAGGACAAACCCAGCACTCTTTCAGTCATATTCAAAAGCAGAAGTCTTAAGTTATTTAAAAACATCATAGTGTCATGTCAGAAAGTCATTTCTGTTTAGAATTCAGGTAACTTTTAGACACATGATCAAAACATGCATGACTTCAGTATTCAGTCTCTGTAACTGAACTGAAGCTCAATGGTCTTGCAGTCTTAACATATTTCATTTCCATTCATTTTCCATCCAAGCGTGTCTCAAGGCCTCCATGTTCAGGTCGCTTCCCGTCTTGTTGAATTGCATCGGCTCTTACACTGAATCACTCTTCAGTTCTCTTCAAAGAGGACTTTGGCATCTCAGCAGGGTGACCTGGTATCAGCTTCTAATGGATTCGGTTAAACCATGCTTGATGTGAATGTGTGCCCCGAGATCACATGCAGCAAGGTAAAACATCTCTGGGAGTGGTTCTGATTCAAAACAGACTTTGAAGCTGCAGGTGCCTTGAGGCTAATAGCCACGCATCGGGAATATGGTGGTGGTGGACTGACAGTAGTTTGCCATTTTCAGAGTCATTTAGCCTCACTAGCATCTCTGCATCAGCACCAATGATCTGTGCTACTTTGGCACGCAGCTCTTTTGGTTCCTCAGCTTTGTTTAAGTGAAGCTGCCAAGTCTGGTGAGGGTGCCCAAGGTGACGAAGGACTGCTTAACTGTGTAACAGAATCCCAGCATGATGTCCCTGTCCTCCCTGAACTGCCTTGAGAACAACAAGCACCGATTTTATTTGGAATAGATACTGTTTGTATTGATGTTCCAGTTTTCTTTATTGTCAGCATGGGGCCCAGTGTTATTTATAGTCTGTCACTAGTCTAACTTACATCCCTCAGGACTGAGACCGGTGAACAGATGGTACTTCTGTCTGTGAAAGTCAAAGACACTTTTGAGTTGTCTTGTGTTAATAATCGAAAAAAAAGAGTGGTGCTTTTCATTCACAGTTCACCACAAAAATCTGTTTACAAATTAGACTCGTGTGGATATGGTTGAGCCGAAGAATGATTCTATTGTCCATCGCCGATGGCTGACAGCCATCGACTAGTAATACCTGACCATCGTAACATCGTGATTCAAAAGGCTCCCCTCCAGAGAGCACAAACAAGTGGTGTGTCCCCTCAGAGTTGTTGTTGCTTGTGATATGTGCGGAGAGGAAATGAAAGGAAGTGTGTTGCTGCTCAGTGCACTAACATCACGTCTCCATGTCCCATTTATAATTTTTTTATTAAACCACTCAGTTAGGTCAACCCAAGACACTCGGTTCAATTTGTGGTAGCAGTGTTTATTTTCCCAGCGGGCCGCTGTTTCCCCTTAGCTTTTATATATAGTTCTCTTAGCTTAGCTTCCTTGGCTAGTCGGCCAACGTTGTTTTACCCATATTAGGCTGAACAAAGCTAAGTTACGGACATGTGGTGCTGAGATGACGACGCTTTCAAACTTGGCACAGGGATGTATGTCGGTCGTAACGGGAGATGGTTTCCTCTGCAGGGTGAGACAGTTGGAGATTCAGGGGACACGCTGCCTCAAACTTTCAAACAACGATTGCAACTGAACACATTGCGTTTCCTGTGAAGCCTACGTCGTAATAAGAAACAAATCTTGTTCATCCAGCTTAATGCTTTGAATGTGAAGTTGCAGCAGTAGGAAACGCTTGTTTTCATTAGCAGTAAATGAACACAGCGCTCGACAGATAGTGAGCATCTTTTCTTTGTAAAACCGGTTATTACTGGTCTTATCCCTGGCTTATTCGTCAGTGAGAGCGCCAGCCACTGCAACAACCTTAATCGCTGGCAGCCTTTCTTCCAGTGGTCACATAGTGCGCATCGTTGAAGGTTTTACTTAATTGTCTCTTTGTTCAACTAAGGTTACAAGGTTACTAGGTAAACGTATTGTCATTATTTTTGGTAATGTGCTACATTTTTAAACGGAGGGGTTTGAAAAACAAACCTTTGTCTGAATCTTTTGTGCTACATCTATTGTAGAATATCTAGCACAAAGACTGAAACGTAATTGACAATAATGAAAAATGACAGTACATTTTCTCTGTAACTTTGTAACCTTAGTTGAACAAAGGCGGCCTTGAGTAAAAAGCCTTCTACTCTCTGCACTTGTAAGCCTTCGAGTGATGAAAAAAGAGCAAATTCATCAATGTGTACCTGGTAGATTTTTCATGTCGATGCTTCAGCACTCACCGCATATGGTGGTAGACTGCAGGCGTTATCTGCTGCGAGGCTAAGTGTTTAGAAGTGTAACGTAATACGCGGCTAGATGTAGCAGCTTAATATGAGAGACTGTTGGAATTTGCATAATACACTATAACAAGACTAAAGGGCAACACATACCAGCTGCATATTACACGCATCAAAACACCCGTTGTTTTCAATGTAAGCCCACACACAGGCGGTAACTTCACACACTGTCCTATTTCCCAGCGTCACATCTCCACTTCCTGGTTTGGCACATCCTGGCTACTGTACCTGGACTTTGCATGTCTGTGTTACATGTTTGGTGTACGCTACAGGCATGTTGCCATTTTCCTGTAGTGCTGCCACCAGGTATCCTCGTCCCTTTTGTCAACCGTTTTTTGGCTCATGACAAGCTTTGTCCATAATTACAGCGTGGGCTCACACGCGCCAACATCCCAACCTAGGCCAACACCCAGTGTAGTATAAACAGAAACGCTTGTGTGTCCGCTGGCCACCCTGCTGTCTCCCTCTGTTTCTGCTCTTAAGATGTTTGGGCCACGAGTTTCTTTCTTTTCCCTCACATTTATATATCCTCAATCCCACTGCGTCGTAGTTCTTGTCACTGTGTACCCCATGGTGTGCCTGAGAAAGTGGCAGACAGATGTGACTCATGGTCACATCGCTACTTTCCTCAGTGGCATTTGGCGGTTTGAGGTGTGTTTAATGTTCAGTAAGACTGCGCAGGAAATTTAATTTTAGTCAAAAAGAGTGACCTGCAGACTTGTGACTCTAATTGGACTCATTATCCGTCTTTGTGGTGCGTTACTCACATTGGACACCACTGGGTAACGGAAATTGTCGGCATTTGCGTTATAGAGATCGAGAGTGCCAGTTCTTCCGAATTTTCTTTTGGCTAAGTCACTGGTGCTGCGGCTTAGGGAGTCATTGAAGTAAAAGTGTAAGACAGTTTTAGGCAGTTTGTTCCAGGATTTCAGCTGCCTCACTCATATCACACCTGCTGTATTTGTCTTCAACTCGGAGAGGATTTTCTGCTCTCGAATCCCGCTTTTCAAACCACCTGGAGAGGCAGCTCATTTTCCTGTACACCTGGTGTCTACAGGGATAATTGTTGCTCATTTAAGATGCATGAAGTGATGTTCTTTCCACACAATTCATTGCGATTGTGTCTCTGCCTTTGAAATGTTTGCTTCTCCTCTCACTGAATGCTTTTTTGTTTTTTTTAGCTTGATAATCTTATTTTACGGCCGGGCCTGTTCAATCACGCCATTGTCTTCACTGGTTACGTCTGTTTTTTTGTTTTTTTTTAGACAGAGAAACTGCTTTAATGTCCTTAACTGGAGGTCACGCTGCAGTGACACAGTGTGTCATCAGGGAAGATTGCATGACCTTACTTGTTCTTTGAGCCTTTGATTGGCTGCCCAGGTAATCACTCATTAATCCCTGTGTTTACGTACTGCTTGCATTAGATGGATGCTGGATAAACAGAGGAGATGTACTAAAAACCCAACTGACACGTTGAATGCACACCATTTAAATTCAGCACACAAGCGGCGCACGCGGCTTAAACTGACCTGAATAGATGGCATGTGCATCAGTTAAACACAAAAAACTTCACGAAGGCCAGCTGCTTGGCAAACTGCAGAGACTGGTGGGCATAATGTTGATGTGCTTTGGCATCACTGATTCCTAACCAGATGGATGGTGTTCTGTTTTTACCCACACCAGCAGGTTTTTTAAAAAATGTTGACATTTGGGTTTCCTAAGATTACCTAAGACATAGTGGTTTAACACGTTTATATGGTTGCCTGAGCTGATATTTATGTTTTTATGAATTATCCTAGGTGCCACCTGTGTGCCAATACCATATATCGGTGCTAGTATCAGCCAACACATCGGTTGGGCTTTAGCATGCCTTCCATTGAAGCAGCTTTTCCCGCCACGGCTACGTCGAGAAATTTGCCAAAATGGACCACAGCCAATGTGTACGGCAAAGCTGGGATAATGCCCATCAGGATGGGAGAGCACAACATGGTGTCTTATTCTGAATTTAATTGCATACTGTGGCAACATTGTTCGTATGCACTCAGTATAATATAATTACACAGTCATATGATACAATAATGATATAATTATACTAATTCACATCAAAATGTTTAAGAATGTAAAAGCATGTTTGGAAATGTTAAAGTAATTAAAATATTAAGCGTGATGAGATGGCACACGTGCGCTCCGCTTGCTGGCCGCCACTCAGAATAATTGCGGTTTAGGCTGCCTCAGGAAGTGTGGCTGTTTTGTGTTTTTTTTTTTTTTTTTTTTCCGTGCGCCGTATGATTGGCGCTCCACCTTGTAAACTCAGCATCCCTTCAGTATCACTTGCTGGGATGTCTTGGCACTGACATAGTTTACCTGAGCTAAAGTTGTCTGACACAATTTAACCGCTGCAGCTCGGAGACAAACCTGAGGATTATTCCCTGCCTCAGTGACAAACTGTGTTTACTTGTTGCACGTTATGAGCACAAAGACGGCGCAGGCTTCCTGTGTGTGTTTCAAAGTCGGGAAATCTATCGTCTCACCTCACCTTGGCTGAGCTGTCGCGTAGAGGCGAGACCGTAGTATATCTGTGTTTTTACAGTCTCTTAATCCCAGGGAGTGACTCACCATCATGATGTAATGCCTAGCAATGGCACTTGGCTCATCCCAGGGCCTCTGCGATTGGCTGGCTTCCTCAGGTGCCAAGCCGACCTCAGCCTTTGTGTGAAGAACAAAAAAGAAAAAAGAAAAACAAAACAAGTGCGTCTTTTGGGAGATGGGAACAAGGCGGGATGTGCAGCATGTGCAGTATTCTGTGGACTTGTTTACTCGCTAAATTGGCACAATTGTCGGTGAGCACATTCTTGAGACGAGCATCCTCTGTGGCTCCGTGGTGTTTTTCAGTCGGTGCCAGCAAAAGTCCAGAATGACTTATTTCACAGCACACCGTTCCCGAGCTGAGGTGGCATAAACTCCCAACTGTTCTCCCGAACTGTGCCGTCTCATATATTTGATGCCACATGTCGTAAGTTTTGTCTAGTCTTAATTGAAATTCGGCCACGATGAGTTATGTGGAAGCTGAGTTCACGATTCTTATTCATGACTTGTTGAGTTTCTTTTTAAGCAGCATCGCCGTGCATTCAAATGGCTGTGCGCGCAGACAGCAGACTCCAGGCCTGCTAATGAATTCAGCCGGAGAAAAACACGTTGAAAACTACCTTTTGTTGCGTTTTTCATTTTGTGGTATAATAAAACAATATTGCATTTGTTTGTCCCTGTAATGGTGCCGTAATAGGGAGGCTACTGTGTTCCTGTGTGCAAGCAAAACAGTGTATTGTCTTCAAACAGAGACAATACTCTTGTTTCTTGTTGCACTTAAGATTTTAAAGCAGGCAAGCTTCAGCAGTTGTAATGCAGTGTGTGTTGATAGTGCCGTGTGATCCGAGATCTTTGAGGTAATGCTATGGAAACAGGAGCCAAACCCAGACGCATCAATGAGCTGTTGACTTGACAGCGGATGCAGCACAGACTCTGCGGACCGTTTGATCAAACTGGTGTGTCAAATATCATCTAATTAACTGGTAAAATCCCGCCTGCAAATCTAATATCAGAGCTGCAGATAACCAGAGCCCCCTGCTGCTGCCCATATGGAAATCACATGCGAACAATGATGAGGTCGGACTGATCAAAATAAATGGTGTTTTTTTTTACATTGGGTTGGTAGCAGGTGGTTGCAGGGTAGCATTATCTGCTCGCTGAGAGGCCGTTGTCATATCAGAAACAAAGGTGATTACGCGAAGCCCCTGCAGGGCCGGGTACCAAACCGCTAAACTTTTCGAGAAACCGCAGGAAACATCGAGAAAGTAGGCTTGCTGCGGTAGTCAGCCATCATCATTTTGCTTTTTTTTTCAAATAGAAAGAAAACATATTGAGTTCATTTTCTGGTGTCAGTGCCCAGGTCCTCTCCTCTCATTGAAAAGGAGCTATTGTTACAACCAATTTGTACTTGATATAATCATAACTTCACAACTTTTCTGCAGACATCAGCCAGAGTTGTTAGGGATGGTGTGTGTGTGTGTGTGTTTAGTTACATGTAACGTAACATGTAACTAAACATGAATGAAATTTCAAAGTAAGCGCTCTACAGATATTGATGAATATGTTTGTAACACAGACTTTGTTCACAGATGGGAACATTTCCTCAAGGACATTGGCAGCGCATGTTTTGAGCACTGTGTGAGACTGTGGGTGGAAAAAAAAGGGTTTAAACTAAGGTAATTCGAATTACTGATTCGATTTTAACGCTGTGACTCGATTCAACACAATCCAATTTTCAGTTCAGATTAAAACATGATCTTCAGTATAAACTACTTCTTAATTACTGAGTGTATTGTGCGGAACCTCTTGAGTGTCATGCAGTAGAAAACAGTATTGATGTTGAGATCTGTGCGAAGGAAGTGGTAAATCAACAAAAGGATTACTACAGCGAGGGTGCTGTTGTAGATTCATTATTAATTTACTAATTCGCGCGCGCAGATTAATAGGCTGTGCACACAGTCTGGCAATTGGTGTGTACGGCTAAAGTGTATGGAAGAAAAGTAGTTGAAGGAGGGCACTCATGAATGTACTCATGGGAAGGACGGGACTGTCAGAATGGACCTTCAGAACAAAAGGGGTGAGGGCCGGGATCATGTTGGAGAGATTTAGCATTGAAACCATCTAAATATTCGAATAAATGTAAAAATCACATCACACACATCAACCTCAAGCGAGGACAAGTTCGTTTTTATCATTATTGATATGTAATATTAACCCGTGCTTGAACAGTAAAGGACTGTGCTAACAACATTTGCCTTTACATTTTCCGAAACCTCGGTCTGTGCTCTTGAAAATCGAATTCTTGAGTTCTGAAAGCTTTTTAAGGTCAGTATTTGTTACATATGACGCCTCGTGGGCCCAAATACAAACCTCACACGTGACAACAAAGGCTGTGATACGTTTCTTTTGAGTCCTTTGTTTTCTTTTCAAATTAAGAACCGACCCAGTTTAATCTGAAAACTCGGAAGACAATCACCCCCGATTTGACCCACCGCAGACCCCTCCAAGTGGGTCCTTTTCCATTATGTGTTTATGGCCCGGCTGCTGTGTTTGATGAGATCAGGAGAGGTCTGTAATTTATTAGGCCTTCACACTAACAGCATTGTCGAAAAGAGCCGCTCCTGAAGAAAAAGCCCCAGGAGTGGCTCGCTGTGAGCTATGGAGGCAGACAAAGATAGAGGGCTGCTGGCGGGAGGAGGGGCGGAGGATAAGAGGGAGGAGGGACCACAATGCTGAGTGTCATCAAGGAGGAACCACTGGGTGGGCAGGGCACTTCAACCTCTGGATTCATTGTTTCCCGCTCTGTCGCCGGGGCCCATTTTCATGTAGTAGAGCTCACTGAGAGCAATAACAGTGTTAGACATGGATGGATGGTTTTAAATTCCTCATTCCTTGATTTCATTTCAAAAAACAACATCGTATTCTTTCATTTGCTATAGATGCTGGCAGGATCTAGGACACCGCTTGGTGTTTCTTTTCTTAGGTTCTTTTCCCTTTACTGTCCTTTCGTACTCAATAAATGCATTCACGTGCTTTGAAAGATAAGCCTGTGTGATATGCGTTTTTTTCTTGTGTTTTTCTCTCAAATTAATGTCTAAAAATAAGACGAGGCTCTGAACCTTTACTGGTAAGATGAGTGCTGCAAGAGGAGCAAAAAATTCTGCTTGTGTATCGTGGCCTGATTATGTCTCTGGAATGAATAGCCGCTCTCCTGACTGACAGCTGTCTCATTTTATCTGCGAGCGTTTTCTGCCTAATGTGCTGCTCTGCTGCTTTAATAAGCCACCATCACTGCAAAGTTCCGTAACTGTAATTATTTCGCTCTATTGACGGCTCAGAAATTATGCCTGCACATGAAAATGGATACCTTAACACTTTGGGTTGGAGGACAAAATTTGTTCTGTTGATGATACGTGAATGTTGACAGGTGATAAAGGAACACTCTCAGGGTTTTTTGGCTCTCCTATCTTGGCACAGTGTTTTTCTAGCTTTTCCCCCATATTATTATATTATTTGGCAGGGTTTGTACTGCACGACTTACTGTAAATGCTTGAAATTTAAATGTAAATCCCTCGCATATGAATTAGAAACACTGCGAAATGTGCAGCCCTCACTTGTTGTCTTATGATATCATTGCACTTGGGCCAATAATGCACTCTTTAACAAATCGATAAACTTCCAGCGAGGCTCTCTGAAGTCTTTTTAAATTTTTAATTTCATGCCAGAAGCGTCTACTTTCACCCCCTGCTGGGCAACGCGACCAGCGTATAGACACGTCTGTCTTTGCCCTCGTGGTTAAAATGAGGAAGACAGACCAAAAGGTATTTGTAGTCTTTCATGCCTTCGTATACCTTGAAGCCTGAAGGTTAAAACAATCAGACCAATTACGTTCAAGTTATGACATTGAAATCTCACCTAAAATGCCCGCTTCATGCCCTCTTATGAGACACTGAGACTTAGATTGAGGCTGTTTGGTTCATTTAACTCCGATCCTATTCATGTTTTCTCATAAACTAGGAGGTAAATTTCAAATGAAGACCAGTTCTCTGTCTGAACACCAGAAGGATAAAATATGTTTACATTGAAGGAACAAAGGGAGCGTGTCATGCTGCATATGATTGATACTGGCTCGCAGCGCAGGCAGCCAGATGGGCTGAGCTCAGATGATTCAACACGAGGGGTTGAGGGCTCGGCCTTTTTACAGGAGCCAACAGAACCCTGTGAGACTGTGCTGCCTAATGGCGCGGACTCAAAGACGTATAATGTGCTTGGCATGCATCAATGGCGGTCTCACCTCGATGACACTGCACTGAATCTGTGCGTCCTATAGTATATATAGACTGGAGGAGCAGTGTAACATGTTCATCAGAGTCACATGTTACATCACAGACTGTTGGACAATGTTGATTAGATACTATATTGGTACATACAGTTTAGATTAGATCAGGGTGCCCAACCAAGTGTATATAGTGAATATTATGTGTGTGTGTGTATGTATATATATATATATATATATATATATATATATATATATATATATATATATATATATATATATATATGTATATATATATATATATATATATATATATATATACATATATATATATATATATATGTATAATATATATATATATATATATATATGTATATATATATATATATATATATATATGTATGTATGTATAATATTATCATATGTCACATTCCAAAGTCTGGTGCCAAAACTGGGAGTTCTGTCTCCTGTATGTAGTGAGATTGCAGATTCAAAGTCATGACCGCTTCTGATTGGCTAGTATTCGTTTGCCTTTGTTTGATGGGTCGGTTCGGTTTTGCCATGAGTGAGATTGCTTCGCAATCCTGGGGAAAAAAGGGTCTGATGATGTTACTCGCATGGTTTGGTGTTCTGGTATTAGGGGATAAAATACAACAACATTCCCATGTAATGTTCTAAACAGTCAGAAACAGTTCCTCAGATTTCAGTGTTGAAAATAAGACTTGACTTTTAAAATCTTTGAGCACGGTGATTTCTGTTTGGCGTGGGTGATGAGCGAATCAGTTCTAAATTTGGTCTTTTTTGCAACCATTTTCTTTCCCATTCCTGCCTCAATTTTTCACTATACCTGGGGAATTTGTATTACATTCACAGTGTCTGTGATGTGTATGCATGTTAAATTCAATGCACTGATGTCTCCAGCGGTGGGATTAAGATCCAAGCAGAAAAGTAATATCTTCTTTTGAAGTTCACTACTTGAATATGGTTATCAAAGGCAAAACTCCACTGTTTTATGAGTAACATATTCAGATAACATGTGCTTGCTTCTGAAAAAAAAGAGAGATGTTTCTGTTCTAACCAGTCTGATATAAGTGGATCTGCGACCAGATGTTGCCTTGTTGGAGTTTTAATGGGTTTGGAACACATGTAGCTTGTAGCCAAGTTGGTAGACATCCATCAAGATTGACTTTTTTTTTTTTTTTTTTAAAGCAATGCAATAATTGTGTCCGCTGAGTTATTGCTTTACTCAGATGAAAATGTAGCCTCATGAAAGAGCCTTAATCTCTCTTCCTCTGTTTTTTGTCTGTCTGTCAAACACTTTGATAACAACCAAGATACCTTAGAAAAACTGCCAAGAGACCCTTGAGCTTTGGTCTGGATACGTCCACAAAGAATGATTTCTGAAGCGTTTGATGAGCCAATCAGATTTTTTTCCCCCACTTGCATATTCATGCCCGTCATAGGATGAACCCTTGCCATTTTAGATGGGGGTTTGTATTTTTTTAACAGACTTGGTAGTGTGAAATTTCATGAGCCTCCAACGTGGCAGAAGCAGAACACTTTTGACATTAATGGCACCCTCAAGATTACTAGAACTGTAGCCCCAAATAACAAGGCTCTAAGGTACTTTATGACACTGTCTAATATTGGTCTTATGAACCTTGTAGCCTCTTGGGTCTCCTAGCTGTGGCTTTCTGCATTTGCCTCACTTCATTTGCCTCTGGAGGGAAATATCCAACTTTTCTTTGATAAGACACCAATATTACCTGCCGATGCCTATCTCATCTGTACACTCATTTGTGGAAATTGTGACAGTATTATTTTGTGCCTGTGAAATAATGATGATTTATCTCACGGTTGCTGCTATCATTATTCTGAATCACTGTGACTAGTGAGCCATAGGTAGATCACTTATCACTGTCTGACACCACTGAAAGAGCAATTCAAAATGCCAAATCATGCTTCCATTTTCCACTGTTTGTTTCGCTGAGATGTTTTTTCTCTCTGTCTTGAAGAAAGCATACTCTGTTATGGCCCGACGCGGTGAAAGCCTGCTGTTGTTTTTTGACTGTGCTGTTTCATTCAGCTCCGCTGCACTCATAGCCGGCCAAGCTGATCACTTAGTTAGCCGCCCTGTGCCATAGACACCTCCTGGGACTTTGTCGACTCCCACTTCCTTGGATGCAAACCTTAAGGAGCAGAGTTGAGTAGGAAGTCTCAAATCTTCATTAATCAGTGACAGATTTTCATGAAGTAGTGTCATGAAGTGTGTCTCTGCGCTTCCTGTCAGGAGGTAAAGCGAGCGATCATTTCCATGGGAAGTAGAGTACAGAAAATGAGGGAACAATGAAAACAAGGAGAATGAGGACACAAATGAGCTTGGTGAGAATGGACCGGTTGTTAGTCCTGAGATGCATGAGACTGGGTTTGGATACAGTTTTAGCTGACATAGCCAAGGACAGAGCCCTTTTAGAAGCTTTCGCTCATTAGAGAGCACATCTCGCATTGTTTATGGACTTTAATGAGCCTTGCCGCAACCAAGGGTGGAAAAACAAAGACGAGAAAATACGGACTTTGCATTCAAAAGTGTAACAGGTCCGCTCGCGCAGGACAGCGACAGAAAGAGCTTGAAATCCTGCCTCCTCTGCTAATCGTTCTTTTCTGAACAGTACGCGCTCCTCATGCATTTGGGGATGAGGTCCAGCTACCCCAGCCCCCCACTTTCACCCTCCTGTCTCTCTGTTTCTCATTACTGCTATTGCAGAGAACAATCTCAGGGCACCATTTTGCCGAGGACATTGAGGAGCTTAATTAGTTCATTCACGGATATGGCTCTCCTTACTAGCCCAATGGCTTTAGTGCCTCTGGAGAGCCTTAAATGCCAGCTCCCTCTTGCAGAAAAGCCTCAAACTGTACAGAATATAAAATATCCGTCGGGTTAATAAGGAAGAACCCCAGCAACCTTCCTGCATTTATTTATAACATTTGCACCTGCTTGGAGGGGCTCGCGGTGGCACTGTAGTGGCAGAAGTGAAAATGAAGATGACATGATACTCGATTCATGAATGCCCCTATACACCATCACCATCTTTTTAGCACTGCTGTCCTCCTGTCTTGATTTGCTCTGCACGAAACAAGCTAAATTGCATAAAGGGACTAAAAATAGAGCATGGGGTTGAAAAAATGAGGTCCAGTGTGAAGGAACAGTGTTTAATTTAATGAATACCTTCATAAAACCAATTAAGTTACCGAACTGAACCCGTATTTCTCCTTAAGAGAAATTCCCAGTCATGGCTGTTATGGTTTTCAACTTATAAAATAATACATTGCTTACACTGTTTCATAATATTAAAATGTTCATATATATTCATGAACCTAAAGATAAAAAAGGTAAGATGTATGTTAACTGCCTAATACTAGGGGTATGGAGGTATTTTTTTCCCGAACTGAGGGTCTGAAAGGAACAAGAAAAGCCATTTTGGTAAGCAAACAACCTTGAGATGCATTTGCTGAGTGCTTTTTGGCCTCAAATTGACAAAAATGTCTGTTAGCGGGGTTCTTGGTGAGACTCTCAAACTAAATGAGCTGCATCCTATAATGTGATTTTAAATTACAGAGCTCGTAACTCAGTATACATTGATTGAACAGAGGTTTAGGTCTCCAGTGATGTGAAAATGATACCAAAAACTCAATAACAACGAGGTCCTCCTTTTAGAAAAGGTGCAATTATGTAATTCTTTTCATCCTATCTTCACGATTTCAATGACATCTGAACTCTCATTAGAGAGACGAGCTCCAGAAAATGGATCCTTGGGAGTAGTATAGAGTGCTCGGGCCGAAATGGGAAATCAAGTTTAGGGGCTCGGGCTGTTTGCAGTGCTTCCTGTAACACTATCCTGTTTGTGGAATGGGGGGTATTCCTGAAATGACATTCAGTTTCTGGGCAACAGAGCAGCAGCTGTGCATATCTTTGTATCCAGGGGGGGCTGCGGTGCGATAAAAGCCCATTGATGCAGCTGTGTTTGAACAGGGAGATTGCAGTTCGATCAGTGGCTCGAGGGATTCTCTGACCAACAGAGATGAGGAGAAAAAAAAACTTTGATTCCCGTTGAGAGTTTTTTTCAGAAAAAAAGGAGGTGCTGGTTAAAATATCGTCAGACATAAGAGCGGAAAGGAGAGTCTGAATAATGGATGACAGTTTTATGTCGCTTTCACACTGGGGCCTAAAATAAAATGTTCGTTGGGATGTCTGCTAAGTGCAAGGCCAAACTGGTTGGCATGGCAATTTTAAGAAATGAAAGAAGTTTTCTCATTAAGTATGCATAATGCAATAACAAAACACAGTTTGAGTGCTCTGTGTCAACAGTTCACTTCTTTTAAAAATGCATCATTATCCTCACCGTTTTTTATCAACTATCAAAATATAGAATTGATTTAGATTTGGGTCGGTTGCATCATTTCATCGTTGACTTCAAAATGGGGCATTAAAGAAAGAAAACATTATTCAAATAAGAAAACATTATTCGCTTATTAATCTTTGTTGGAAGAACACTGCCATGAAAATTCTCTCTAAGCTACCACTGTTTCCTGAAGGATGGAGCCTCACTTGTTTCTGGTGACAGTTATTGCAATGATGAAATGTAACTAAATACATTTACTTAAGAACTGTAATCATGTACAAATATAGGTGCTTTTCTTGGGTTTTTCCATTTTCTGCTACTTTATACTTCCGCTCCCATTTTGGAGTCAAATGTCGTAGTTGTTACTCCACCACATTTATTAAGTGTAGTAAATACGTGTTTAAGTGTAGTTACTTGTTACTTTGTAGAATGCATGTGGCATCAGTTCAAATTAAGTTGATCTGGAATCAGATTAAAAAACAAACAAACAAACAAAACAAAACAAAAAAACGCCACTGGTCCAGATGATCAGAAAAAGGCTCAATATTGGATGCGATGATCAGCTTTGTGGGTAATGGTTAGATTTATTGTATACATTAACTACCAAAACAATTCTTTTGATTGCTTTAAGTAATTCAATAGGACTTTCAAGTGTTATCCATATGGGACTTATTTTTATTTCCACCAAAATCAAATGTTACCAGAATATCTTTACAAGCACTTAAGTACCATTTTTGGCAAGTTTTTGCAACACTGGTAAATCATGCACAAGATAGATTTTTATACATCATCCATTCATTTATAGTAGAGTCTGTTACTTGACCCAGACTAAAAAATTCCAGGAAAGTATGGTTTCTTGGGTTGGGTTTGGGAGATTTTGCTAATCATCGCTCCCAGGTGCAGTTAAGGATTATCCGACATTGCTAGCACATATGTGTCAAATTTCGCAGTACAAGTAAGGTTAAGCTGGGTTGGGTCTTTAAGGTATGAGTATGGCCAAGGTTCAGGGTCCTGGTTATAGTGCTGTACAGAACTCTGTGATTAAAATAGCCGTGATTACAGGAACAAAACACATTAATATCCAACCTGTCTGGCCAAGTTACACTTTACCGCAGCACTGCTCGACTAATGCCAATCTTTTGTTGAAAATAATTAACTTCCAGTTAGCCTGCAGCCATGTACCACCACCACAAATGCAGCATTAGAGGTGATAAGGAGAGTGATGTTTTCTGGAAATGTATAACAGAGGACATCTTGGCAGTCATTAGTTACTTGTTGACACTCTTACTGCTGAGGCAGAGACAAGACTGGAGGTGGAGTATAACGGAGCCTCTCTCCACTGGTGTGGCCTCATTAATCACTGTCCCCTCGCTCGCCATGGGTGGAGGGGCTCCTTTGTCTATGTTTGGAGCATTCTGTGTTGGATTTGATGCAGTGCTCAGATGCTGTAGCCTGCATCCCAGTTGGTGTCCAGGAAAAATGGCTGAATAAGAAAGTGTGCTACCTGACCTCTGCGCTTTATTTTTGGCTCGACATTTTGAATCCTCATCAAGGTCTAAATTAGGACTTCATTAGCCTACATGGAAGTTATGCCACATCAGCCGTGAGTTTGCTGAAGGGGTTTATCTTTCCTGATAGACTTTCTGAATACGACACACTGCTGTCTCTCTGTGTACCACCATTGTCTGATCAGAGCCGCTTGGAGACTTTTGTTTTAGGGCGGAGAGATTTGTTTTCTATTGTTCCTTCTTCACCCAGGCCACTGATAAGTTTTCTCAGCCAGTCATTTCTCAAGAAGAGCTTTTCAAAATGAAAGACATTTGGGAAAAACAAACTCCCACAGGAATTTCATTACCACTTTATGAGACAAAAGTGTCTTTTCGAGAGAGATTAATTTAATGAGAGATACAGAAGCTGCAGCAGACATGCCATTTTCATTACCAAATGAAATGTGGTTTCTCCGCAGACTTCAAGTTTAGAGAATATTGTTTTCTAACTTAAGTTCACAGCTTTTAGTTTCGAGGTTTTCTAAGTGTGTACACCAGCTTTGAACAAAAGCCTCACCAAGACAGATGCTTTGTCAGCTTATAGCACATTCACTGTGCACAGAACAGTCGTAATGTTTCAATGTTTTACGACCAAAAGTAAGAATCAGGCCCATAGTAATTTAACAGGCACATGTCAATGTCAATTAACTGGCAGCTAAACCTGCTTATCGTAGTGGTCGATAATGATGCGCATTAGGACTGAAGGGCCACCGTGACAAGGCTACAACGCAGAACTGAACCCTGACCAACATGTAAGACTACTGATCCTCCATGCTGATGAAACTGTTAAAGCGTTGGGACTGACCTACACAGAGTTTTAACTGAAGAATGAATTCACAAGATTGTGAACAATGGTTATTTTTGTGTTCATATTGAAATTATTTGCAAATCCGACACTCTTCACATCCGTCTTAATATCCACCAGTGAGTTTTACATTGATAGGTATTATTGTTCCCAATGCTTGTGGCTAAAAGCACGATCTGAGAGGCAACAATCTCAGCCACACTTAATTGGTATTGATCGACAATCCTGTTATCCCCCTGTAGGTGCTTTATGGTCAATTTGCGGCCATAATTATAGAATAAATATTCCATTGAACGATTGCAATGCCACTCAGTAACTTGGATTATATGTGGCGAAGAGAGAAATAGTAATCATTTTGAGAAACCAAACCACTGTTGTGATTGCATGACACATTTCAGCAGAGCTTCACCAATGTCAGCACAAGTTAAATGTGTGTTGTGATGGGTATAATTTCCTAGTCCGTTGTTTGGGGCTAACATGAGACCTTTTTACTAAGAACTGAAATGTTTCTGTAGCACATACTATGGTCCTCTTTTGGTGCTGTCACTTAACTTCTTAAGTTTAAACAACTATGACAACTTTAAGAATCAAACAAATTAACAGTGGACCTCAGGATCGCTCCACACTAGCCGGCTTTCAGGGCACTTTCAGGGGAATTGAGACCATCTCCCGGATTTCACTTTGCTTTTGTCACCAGTTTTGTCAAGAGAGTTGCGTATTAGATTTACTGCGATCAAGGTTTGGGTCAAGTGAGCCCTTTTGATTTCAAGGAGTGATTGCTTGGAGGTTTGAATCCTTGGTCCAGCTGGGAAACTCTGTCAACAGTAGGAAACTGTGTTCATTGTGGGCATTTCCCACTGTGAAATACGTGGAACCGTTTGAGTGTGAATGAAAATACTCCTGAGAAACTGCATGGAGTTTAATTAGCTTTTTTT
This sequence comes from Sparus aurata, assembly GCF_900880675.1. Classification (NCBI taxonomy): domain Eukaryota; kingdom Metazoa; phylum Chordata; class Actinopteri; order Spariformes; family Sparidae; genus Sparus; species Sparus aurata. The sequence goes on from NC_044199.1 coordinate 27,367,565, forward strand.
CTAGATAAACACTAAATAGGTTTACAATAAAAGCTTAATTTGTTGTTTTTTTTGTTTTTTTTTTTTGGCCAGAGAACTATCAGACATATTATCACCTAATCAAGTTGTAACAGTTTTCATGTTGAAAATTGCTTTTATGCTGAAAACAACTGAAATGCGGCTGAAATAGGAGCCATAAAACCGAAACAATGAGCTAAAGGACACCAAAATTCACTATGAGCAACCATTTATTCATTGGATCCTGCTGTGGTCATTTGTGATAAACAGAGGACTGAACACAGGAGAGAGTGATCTTTGTTTTTTTTCAGACATTTGCGAGTGGACGCTTCAACCATCAACATGAAATGCTGTGGCTGAAGGCGTGAAATGCCTTCTTGTGTTTTCGCTTTTATACATGCACACAACCCTAAACTTTCACAAACACCAGTAGCTCATACATCGTCACTCTTGACACGATTACCTTCTGTGTATCCAAGCCAAGACTAAGACAGTGGGATGGTAACATAAGAAACAAGAACTCATTTAGAAATAACTCCTTACCCATGTCCATATGGGCACCAAGGTTATGTGTTATGTCTTATATCCCAAATAGCATGCAAGCCTGGTAGGTGATGTCAAAAATGTCAGTCACTTAAATAATGTCACATGTGCAGTATTTTCCCACTACAGATCCCCAGAAATTATTGATTTGTGGAGCTTTCAAAAATGGTCCCTTAGAAATTGTAATCCTAACTCTTGATTACTCAGCCCAGTGAACTCTCAACGGACACCAACACCGCATTTGCCAGGCTTGTATTTCTAATGTGAGTTAATGTGAGGAAATAAGAATCCTAATCAATGGAAGGTGTGCAACGATACTGTATCAGTATAATACTATGATTACCATAATATTTACAGCTGCTCATGCGTCTTTGTTGAAAACATTGTTTGCTAGATGACAGTGTGATTAGTAAAAGTGACGCAGGCAGCAGATAATCTGACAGATTTCCCCACCCATTAGACTTTGGGAGGCAACAGCACTGATCATGCTGTCGCCACTGATCACAGAACACATAAACAAACCCCAATTAGAGATGTTGAAAAACAGAAAGGGGGGGGGGGCAGAGGACTGATGGAGTGGGCGTGGCTGAGTCCTATAGGACCCGCTGGGCTCCAGAGACGCCGCAGATGTGACGGTGTCTGGACTACGTCTGGAATATAATACAATTCTCATGAATTAATAATCATGAAGAAAATGTCATAAATAATGAGGACCAGTGACTGGTTTGTGTTGTAAGTGGAGCCGTGCTGAGCCATGCTGAGCGAGGGTGTGCCCCCACCCTCCCTCTTGATTGTAGATGGTGGCAGGAGGCAAGGCGCCAGAACGATATGCGATGTGATCCCTGAAGTCCCTCAGCAGACAGGGTGAAATAATGGGAATCCCTGGAGTGTGAGGGGGGGGGGGGGGGGGGTTTGGTGGTTTGTTGTTGGTGGATGTGTGCGAGGGGGAAGGTGGGGCACCGAGGGGTTGGAGCCGCCATGTCTTCTGCTTGGCTTCACCTGAGACAATGAGTCAGCCTGGCAGATTTGTGCCAAAGGGAGGCTAAAGGTGATGCTGAGCCGAGAAGACTAAAAACACTTGCACGTAGAAGAACGCGATGTACATTTTCCTCGTGCTGCGTGTTCTTAAGCCGCATTAATCGATTTAGAGTCACAAGGGAGCAGACAAACATCAAAACAATCTGATGGAAGCACACACCCGACATGAATCGCCTTGTACACTGGTTACGACTAACATGGCCTCCTATGTGTAAACTTGCAGTAGTTTGTCTGGTGTTTAATGCTGAGTGTTGTGCTAATTTTCTATCATTATTTCATCAAATTCTAACCAGGTTTTTGAAAGAAGTATTGATTGAAGTCATTGTATCCCGACAGAACGTGTCAACCAATCAAACATTTGACAATCTTCAACACAGTTTATAATAAACAGGCTTCTCTGGTGGTCTCTCTTGTCTTTTTTCTTCCATTTTCACTTGTAATTTCAACATTTATTCAGCGTCAAAGGGTTTGAAAGGACTGGAGTCAATTCATTACAAATGGGGAAACTTGAATGGTCTGCCAGCAAGTCAAATATTTTCCTATTTAAACTGTACAAATTGGTCAAATGAAAGAAATTAATTTTCCATTGCCACTGAAATGAAAAGTATCAGCATGAGTAGCAAATTACGGTCCGTTGTCTGTCAAGATTACTGTCATTTCAGACAGGACAGTTCAACAAGTTTAAATAAACCTAGGCCTATTACATATTTTCATTCTTTTTTGTTTAGTTTTTTTTTCTCTTGTCTTTCCCCTCCCTATTTTTCTTTCTTACTTTCTTTATTTCTGTACTCTTTCATACCGCCTCTGCTCTAACCATCCCTCTTTCAGTAGCCCTCTTTCCTCACAGTATGGTTCCCCCCTGGCCGTGGTCCGTCATGGTTCCTCCACGCCTCATTTCTTCATTAGAGTTTCTGAGCATTTCGCAGAATAGATTTGCACTATCGGGGATCCCATGCTGGTGTAGAAGGATGGAAAGTCTAGACAGTTTGGAAAAAGTCTGACAATTCACCTTCACACTGTGAACCACAGCTGAGAACTCCATCTGTATTGGTAGCAATGAAAGCGTGCTGGTCGGTTATGTGTGTCCCTTGGGATCATGAGACAGGTTGAGCCAATAAGCATGATGCTAGCATTTGATTTTATCACAATTAAGGATATTAGGAAGACGCCTCAATGGATACAATACACGCCAAAATGCTACCTGGTAATCGGATGTCTGCGAATGAAGGCACAATGTGTCGGGAAGGGAGGATTTTGGCCGTGGGAGCATTCTGATGTGGAGGTTAACGATCCGTGTGCAGAGCAAAGGAGGCGGAACGCATTGTCCGAAAAGCTTTTATCACTCGTTTATTAATTTATCCTGCTTCGTATGCAGGTATCCATTTGTAGAGACTGGCTGTTTCGCAACTCAAACTCTACTCCACCGTCTCAAGTCCCAGAAAAATTGGCTGTTGCCCCTAGAAGCTAAATTGTTAAGTGAATTAATGCAAATAAGCAACATCGTGCTGTTGCATCCATGCTTTTGCTCTCACTGTGCTTCTGCCATGTAGACCTTTGCTTGGGTACCCATGAGACAAAATCCTAACTCTAACTGCCACCCTAGCATATGCGGACGAAAACAAAACTACAAATTGCGTGTGAGAGGATTCAACACTGGAAGAAGACACTCATGATACAGGCACATTGTTGTAAAACAAGGTTATGTGAGTTATCAGTGGTTCGTGGAAAGGTTGAATCGCACTTGTGGGGTATCTCTGGCCTCATCTGTTTCTTTTATATCCTCCAATGAATGTGCAATGCACCACGCAGCCTTCACCACCCTGCGTACTGTCCTTCCCTGCAAAATCCCTCACAGTGCTTTTGGTACATCAATACAAAAATACAGTAATAAAACAACTGCGTCTCAAAAATGTGTTTTTCGGTACAGAGTGAAAGCTCTTACTTCCTGAATTTTCAAGGCAAAAAGCACATTTTTACGTTTTATTTGTCGATCTAACTGATGCACGTGGGGATTCTGTCATTGATGGCGATTGTTTCTGTTTATTTCTATGTAACTTTGACGTGGAATATGTCAAAGCTCCACCTCTCTAAATTGTATCCAAGACGCGCCTGCTTTCATATCGGCCTTGTACACATTGCTTGTCTCTTTTGCATGCATTTTCTGCTTGCTACATCACTGATTTTATCAATCTGCTGTCGTTGCGCTGCTTGTACCAGTGTAAATCCGCACAATGAGCTCGATGAGACTGGGTGTGGTCCCCGAGAGCTTTCACACCTCCGCAGAGATGTTGATAGCACTGGGAAAGTGATGCGTATCAGAAGGGTAAAGCTCTGTTGTCTCCTTTGAACTCCTCTGTGATCAGTTATTTTGTGTTTCACCTTAACAAACACACAATTGTGCATACGATTTTCGCGAGTCAGAGCAGAGGAAGGTGGATTTCTGTTGAATGATATCATTTTATAACAACAATTGTCTTATTTTCAGAATTTTCGACACTGCTGTTGGTGGTTGTCACACTTTACCCCCCCAATTAACAGTTGAAATCTGAGAAACATGTTGATATCGCTAAAAAGAAGTCAGACAGAGCATGAGACTCCTGATGAGACAGGCTTTTGCAATGCTGCTAGGTTAGGTTAGACTCAAATGGGGAAGGAAAAGCCCACATTGGAACAGTATTAGTCATATTTTGCTTTAGACTTCCCATGGCAGTTCACAGCTCAACTGTGACCTACCTTACCTGTCTTAATCTTAATCTTAATCTTATCACCTGACCCCGCAAAATTCTACCTCGTATGTGATTTAACACAGTGCCGTATTTCTGTTGTTTTTTGTGAGTGCAGTGTCATTATAACCAAATAGAAATAATTGTGAAAAGTGTGAAATGGTGACCCAAATTGTAATAAAGTAGAATAACCCTGTGAAACTGCAGCAGGATTATCCATTCCTGTCTATGGAGGTTTATAACAGCAATTTCAAAAAGCCGTCTCTGAAGAACGTTTTAAAGCTCAAACAGGTGTATAACTGGTTTTAAAGTGAAAACAGAAACAATAATGCAGTTTCTAATCTACTGGAATTTGTGTGTGGGAGGAAAAAGGAATCACAATCTTTGTTTTAGTGTTAGCCGCCGTCTCTCCGGAGAGTCTAGCTAGTCATCTCCACACCTCTCCGAGCTCTTAAACAGCCAAAATAAAAACTTTGTTTTTCTGAATCCTCCTTGCGTATTACAGCCCTCATGACGCTTGCAGCGCTGACAGTGAAATTGCTACTTTTGCTCCGCTGGAGTTGCTTTGCTTTGCGTCCCTCGGTAGCTCTGTATCCTTATGAGCATTTCCATGACTGTCTGCCTTTCTTTTTTATGACCAGATGTATGTGGTGTTGCCAGGTTTCTGGTTTCCCCCGGCAGATGCGCTTTCACAGTAGATCTCGTTATCTCCAGCTACAAGGAGGCACAATTTAACCTTTCATGCTCTCCACGTAAACATAATGCACAGCACCGCTTATTAACTTTACATTGAACTGCATAAACCCATCGATACAACCCTGTTTCCTGAGTGTTGTCAACAGTTTTGGGGCCTCAGACAGTGCCTCGTGTGTACTGTCACACTAGCTTACAGTAATTGCTTGTTCTCATAACATCCTCTCTTTTTTTTGTGCTAAAAAGAAAAAAAAAAACAAAACTGTGTGAACATTTTGTCTGAGCTGATTGACACAGTCCAGTGAACCTAAAAGGGATAACAGTTGCACCTCTTTTCCATTAAAAATGAATTTGGAGAAAAGACAAGCAGATGTGCATCCCATTTTAAAAGAGTGGAGTCAAAGCATTGGGATGGCTGGCACCCTCCATCTAACAGAGTCTGTCTCTCTAAAAAAGATAGCATTTATTTTCCACAGAGCTCGATTAACTTACGAACAGACTGCTAATTTTGCACCGCTGCAGATACGTAAAGCAAAAGCAATTTGTTAGTGCTTGTATGTGTCTGTCTGCTCTTTGTACCTTGGACACTAATTCATACAGGGCCTCAGCCAAACGCGCTCCTTTCACTGTGACGCTGCACTCAGTCAAACACCAGGAATCTGGCAAGAAAAGCCAAAGTTGCCCTTGGACCCTGTCAGTGCAGGAGAGGTACCATGATGAAAGTATATTTGTGTAGGACCTCCACAAGCACACAGAGCTGATATTGAAAAAATACCACCTTGCCTTCTCCTGTGAAATTTGCCTGCGCCGTTTGCATAACTGTCAGGAGTCGTAACGGGAGATGAGAGCTTCGGCTGGTGGTCCGTGCCATGAGGATATGGGAATGAGAGGGGTATGTGCTGGGAACGCGGAGTCCGTGTGGGGGTAAAGGGGGTGAGAATGCGCTGTTGTAGTGGCAGGAATTCAATTTGACTGAGGAATGCGCTGTTGATACATTTATGTTCTCAGTAAGGCTAGTAAACCTGTCCATGTACCCCTGCGCAGTTCCAAGCGCTGTCATGCCATGATACGAACTATCAGCTTTGTGTTTCTGAGCCCTGAGACAGGCATTTTCTTTTTCCATGAGAATTAGCAGTGTGTAGTGAGCTTCAACTGCCACCACAATACTGCAATCATATGGTAGTGGGAGACATAAAACCACATTGGGCTCTTTGCTATTATAACTCCTCTTTTTCCCACCAGTCATTGGTGAAAGCAAACAAGTTTCGCACTTGAATTGTTTGGGTTTTATTAGACCCGGTATTTCAAATAAACTGTTTTATTTCAGCTATACAGATGTCTGACAAACAACTGGACAAAGACAAAGACGAGAAGAAGAGGAATATAAAACGGCAACAGGAGACATATTATATAGTGCTCCAAAACAGGTGGGTATATGTCAGTTTAGCCCTCGCTTCATTCGAGAACTCTATCATACTGTAAGTGAACAGACTTTACAATTGTAGCACTGAGAACAAACGGCATGAGTCTGTTTGAGCTGCTGGGAAATAAAAAGCTCAACTGAGCAGCCTCTTGGGGGTCCAGATAAATGGACTTGTCTATGTGCAGCTGCTGTCTATTGTCTGACTAGACGACGGCTGGAATTCCAACACTGATGATGTTTCCTTTGGTCTGGAGCTGTTTGTCTGGAGCAAAAGTCTCTCGCCTCAATCTGCTGCCCATTTTCGACGTACTTGTGTCAGATCTGTTTTTCTGCCCTCGGTGCAACTTAATTTTTGATATATATCTGTGGAGAAAAAAGTGGTCTTTTATGTATTTAAACTTCAATGTATCTTAGGTCAGAAACCTCTGCATCAATTTGTAGGATGTTGAAAGGCTTAGTGGACCTCCTGCAGATTCGTCTGCATTTCAGGAGGATAGGAATTCAGAGCACATCTTCATATCTCTGCTTCAGTGCCTGTTCGATTCCCCACAATTTTAAGGTCGTCAGTGATCATATTTCATGCACAACTTGAAACGTTACTCAGAAGTAAATTTGGTCTAGGGACGTTATTGGCTGCTTTCCTCACAAAATTAAATTGATCAAGCGTGGTATAACATTGTTTTGGAGAATACCTGGGAAGACATATGTATAAACATAGACAAGAGTTGTTGGTGTAAGATATTTGAACCACGTATCCACAAAGTCGTAAGCACTAAAGTGCAAAAATGCACAGCTTATTTTCTGGGAAGCAAAACGTTGCCAGATCAGCTCAGGCTTTTATGACTGCCTGTTTAGACCTCACAGGTATTCTAAGCTACAAGTATATGCATGAATGGTGGATACACTTAACCCATGTTGGAGTGATTTGCTCACGTAGTGGAAATGCAGGCAGGTTTCTCAGTTTGCTCCATGGCTGTGATGAGTTAATTGGAGTTATAGCTGTTGAAACAAATAGGAATCCATTGTGTGAGACTGATCGAGGAGATCGCAGATATTTCCCTTGTAAATACATATCACAACTGACTTTTACTGTAAACGGAACATGAGCAACATGAGATGGATGAATGAGAGCCATTGTTCCTGTCGCACAGATGCAGTCTGCCGGCTGATAGGTCTGCAGGGGCCAGTACTGCAGTGGGTTCTTCAGTGATGAATAGATGTTTTTCACATCTGCTCATCAACAAATTAAACACGTCTATTTTCAGACGTGTTCATTTCTCATGGAACATGGGAACTGCTTGAATGATTCATGATGAGCGAGCCTGTCGGTTCTGTTTTAATTATGAGTTGCGTTGACTCGTCAGACAGGCGCTTTGAGAAGCGAAGCTCCTTAAATGCTCACCTTTGATCCTTATAGATGGATTAGCTTTCTAATATTGCAATTATTCACGTAATGGCTTAAAATCTCCTTTGCTTTTCCACTGATACAAATTTTAAATTGTACTTTTTTCCTTTTCCTTACTACAGACATCTGGTATTTTTTATATAAAAAGAAATAAATAGCATCATGGGTAGATGTCTTTGCATCGATTGACTTAAAAGATTGGAAACATCACATCGATATATATAGAAGAGACTTCTCCTTATTACCCGACCGTACTTTACTCAGAGGTTTGTGCACAACCGCTGTCCCGACCTCATCCCTTCTATTATCCATAATTAGACCTCATAGATACGACTCTGCAAGCAAATATCCGTAAACATACTTAGACAGCAATGTAATATACTTTTATAAGGCCCTTAGGAGTTGATGCAGTTTCATTGGAGCGGTAGGCAACTCCCACTCTCAGGACAAACAGCACAGATACCAGCCTTGACATTTGTATTATTAGAGATCCAGGGGAGACAGTCCTGGGCTGTTGGGCTTAACTGGAATCAGTTGGAGCCTGGACTTGGCATTGAGTAGTGTGCTTGTCCATACAAATCTAAATGGCGAGGTTGAGGCAACATAGTCTGAATATCAGACTCTGTTGCCATTTGGTTTTATTATTCAGCCTGACATTTTGTTCACTCACCCTATTTTACCCTCACCAGTCAGTAGAGTGGCACATCCATCCTTTGATCTCACTTTCAGTCCACACAGGAGTTGTGTTAACGGCTTTAAGCAGTGCATAATTAACACATTCGACGGCTGCCGTCGTTATCTCTGTAAGTTGTTGTATCCGCAGGCCAACTTAAAACAACCTGTACAGCTGTGTCAACTGTTTGACTCACTGAAAAATATAGATATCGGTAGAGGTGAATGTATGTGTAGTTTTTCCCAGTAGTAGCTCGATTTCATAGGATTATGTCATCAAGGAGAGCTAGAAGTTGTAGAATTTGGGAGAAACAGCTCTGAGGTGTTAAATTAGAGATAGGGTAAACTCAGTTTTGACCTGTTGGTGCGGTCGTTTTGATGAAAATTCTCATGGGTCATGAAAATGAGAATGTATCTTGGGTGAATCATGCAACTTGTATGAAGCCTGTGGGTTAGCTCAGATAAGACTGAATCACCGCGCTACAGGGATCTGTCACAGGAATGTTCCATGACTCACCTCCCCAGTATTCCCTGGCCAGGGATCCTCCTCTCCCCAGAGATCTTGGTCTACTCCATCTCTGATATGGCGACGTGGTAAAGGCTGGCAGGCTCTGACTTTTCAAGGCCATTATCACGACCACATCCCGCATCACTACCTTCATCCACACTTCATTCCCCTAAGTGTGATTGATGGAAATGTCCTGCCTGGCCTAGCACCGTGTCACAGCGTACAGCCGAGGGCAAGGACTGCCGCGAGAGGTACAGAGGGGATGAAGGGGGGCAGAGGATTTGAACTTTATCGGCGCCACTGCAAATCAGTGTGAGCAGAGTTTACACCCCCCACAATATATAAGAGCAAAGTCGTCACTCTTGACAACATGACGCCTGTGCCAGCTAAGGCTGTAATAGCTCAGGGCCGTGGGGACAAGCACAGCACACCTCAACCAAGCAAACACTGGTGTTGCAGAAATATAGTTATAATCCTGCAAAGTTCACCCAGAGTTCACATTTAAAGCAAACGGCCATGCTGTATTTATAGATGCACTCGTTTCCGGAAGAATTTGTGTATTGTCTTCTAAATTAGTGTGGGGATTTGTTTGGTCCAAGCAGTGTGTGCGGAACCACCAAAGACACATGGCTGAAAGGACTCCATCCAAATCCCAAAGTAATTAAGGACATTGCCTCAAGAATTATACAGTGTTTCCATTTTATGTGTTTAATACATGCCTCAGTAGACATTTACATATACATAGATAGCAGTCCACATTTGACTTACTTGCTAAACAGGACTGTGTACGCCTGTTTACTGTGCTTCAGTTGCATACAGTTTGCTCTCCACCTTGCTGGGGCTGTACAGCTTAACACCTGGATATTAAGTCGCACATGAAGTTGGTGACGTCATGTAAACAAGGTAACTCTACCCACCGACACCTTAGCAGATGTCTGGACCTGAGCAGCAGTAATTGAAAACACCTGTATCCATGGGTTTGACATTGAGATTTTGCAAACACTATGATCACCAAATTATCTCGACCTTGAGCAACAACATTAAAATGCTGCGTGCATCAGTGATCATTATCCAGCAGTATAATATTTGAATACGTTTGATACTGACACCTCTGTACATGTGTAACATTTCAATGCTTGTATTTGTAACAGAGTATTTTTGCTACTTTTAATCAAGCAAAGGATCTCAGAACTTTTTCCCTGCCGAAATCTTTTTTTTTTTTGAGGATCAAACACTCGCCCCCTGTTGGCTTGAAATAGGCTCTAAGATGTTTTCAGTTTCCTCAGCTTGAATTCACTTACTCCAGACTGATTCCAAAGGTGAGACCAAAAGAAGCAAAATCGCTCAGAAAAACCCTTGGACCACTGTCTCTTTCTGCATGAACTGGATGAACTGAAAATTAGGCAGCAGCCATACCGGTTTGAAACACAGTACTCTAAGTAGTGTTTTTTACATCCATCACAAACTCAGAGGAGTGGAGAGCCTCCATTTGCCTGTGCATGCACAATGTATACACAGTGATATTCAATCCCCTCCACAGAGTCGTCACTCCCGAGGATGTCATTGTTGCCTTGGTGACCTACATTAAGCTCCTGAGAGTATCAGTGCACAACCTACAGCATCGATTCGGGCGAGGTTGCCTTCTGCTGTTGGTCACGTGACTCTCCACTGTAAACCTTGATTTCACGGTCCTTCTTTGGGAGGCGCACTTCACATGCATGGCTTGTGGGAGCGGTGCCTGTGCAGTGTGTTCCCTGACCTCCACGGGCAAGGTAGCCTGGCACAACACAAATGTGGGTGATCATGACCTAACAGCAGCTATGTTACTCTGATATTTTATTCATTGGACTGAACCAGCAGTTCTGCAAAGTGCCTCTGCTGATCTTTCATTGTATTGAATACAATCTGCTCTCAAATGACACCATACATGGCGCTGTGAGGCATTTTTAAGATATGTAATTTTGTGTTGTTGGTAGTGGCTGCAGCATAGCGTAACTTTGTGGCCTTGTTTAAAGTTTGGTGTGTTCAATTTCAATAGGCTCAGCACAAGAGGTTGACATCAGCAGCAAGTAATTGAAAACACTTTTCAGGGTCATGCTCTGTATAGATCTGAAGAGTAATTCTAGCCAGCCGAGATGACAGAAACAGAAGTCAATGGGAGTTATTTGCCTCCTAGTGGGGAGTTCATTTCTGAAGATCAGAAAGGAGACACATGACAAAGCAGGGAACCCAAGGAGACATCCAACTCTTAAACACTCACACATCACTAGGGCTTGGTGTAGAACCAACGTGCTTTTTGAGTACTAACCAAACAATCTCCACAATGGCAAGTTTGAAATTCTATAAAATGCTGGAAATAGGCACCGAACACTTCTTCAGAGGCTTGTTTATCTGTTCTTTTCCCCATCAGGAATCATCACTTTGTTTTTGTTATTCTTTTACAGCTGTGTGATGTGAAACAAAAAGAAAAAAAATATTTCTGTAGAAAAACATGCAGTGGTTGTCAAAGCAATGTATCAAATGTTTTTTTTCGACTCAGGCTTTAGGAAGAACTGATAAGAATTTGGTGGTCAAAGGTCAAGGTGTCTTTGACACGACACAACCGGCTTTTAGCTATAACTGACATATTCATACCCTAATTATGACAACATTTCACATAAATGTCCAATAGGATAAAATTAAAGGTGATGACATTTTACATTCAAAAGGTCAATCGTCAACTTCACAGTGAAGTCATAATGTTCCTCAGAAACACTTTTCTGGTCGTTATTCAACCCCATAACTCAGGAACAGAGGGGAGACTGAGACCATATTTCACATGCAGATACTGAATTGGTGACAATAATCTCGGGTGCCACCTTGAAACTGTAGTGATTTTATAGATCTTCTGTGCTGTTCGGCTGGATGTGTGCGGGAGACATCCACATTTTCTGTATATGTAGCGTCTTTGCAGCAACATCCATATGCGAAGCATTGTAGTTCACCACAAGCTGATTGGCTTTCGCTGATATTGAGCTTCAAGTGATTGCTGTCTCACTGTGCTATCAAGCTCAGTCAGTCTTCGGTGAAAACAGTGATGATAGCCTGTCACTCCAATTTCGCCAACAAACTACACTTATTACCTTTCATTAAATGTGTTGAAAGGCACCACATACATTAGGAGTCTAGACAGAAATGGACTAATTCTGCAACTTGACTGATGTGAGAACACATACAACCGCAAGGCTGTAATTTTTTCATCATTGTTCGTATTATTCATCAAAGTGAATAATGGCAACATTTGTACAACTAAATAAAAGACTAAATAAATAAGAAGATGAGCAGTCAGATGATCGGACAGGTTGTTTGAAACTGAAAGCGAGGCCCTGTTGAGACTTGTCTTAAGAACCTCCCCATACCCCCAGCTCTCAGTAATTACTGTAATCAATGATAAGATAATGACCAAAACTACACAAATAAAACCCAATTTATAATTTGAATTACACTTTTAGTTTCTTTTTAATCGCTCACAAACTCATTTATAATCTCAATTCCCTCTGGTTTTATGTGTTTGTTGAACAGCCTGTTGTGTTTTGTTTTTTTCTGCTATTTTATCCCTGTCACAGTCATTTTTTATGGCCTGTTGGTTTGATTATAAGCTGTTTTTCTTCTTGCAAAGGGACAGAGTGCACAAAATCGGCACAATGTGTAATGACTTTATTAAAGGCAGGCGGTTTGGGAGAAAATAGTATGATTGCTAAACAAAGCCAGACTCTCATGGGGTTTGCCCAAAAATACTACATTCAAGGTTCATTTAATCTTATTACCACGAAAGTTACCTTTTCTGTGGTTTTCATCTCTGCCCAAGGAACATCAGTAGTTTCTCAAGGCTTTGTGTACTTTCTTGAATAAAATAACATATTTAGAACTCTCTCGGGTTGCCGGCAGTTAATTCTGCCGGTGATGGAGTAGCAGAGATCTATAAACAAACTGAAATAAACAGAGAGGGGATCCACTGTCTTGCCTTACCAAATCATCTTCTTGTATTTTGCTTGGTCAAGCTCTGAGCACATGATCTCTGGAGAGAGGGATTACAGAAGTACTAAGCTCCAGATATTTTTTTCCATCTTCCCTGGCTCTAATTAATCAGGGCAGGGTTCTACCAAGGGGCTTATCTGGCCCCTTGTCAATTTGCAGCTATCGGCCTGCTTAGACAGGCCTAAACAGCAACCCTACCCAGTTGCCATCTACAGTAGATGGCAACGCTAAATGGGAAAGGCTCTCACAAGCTGATGAGATGCTGAGCAAACAAAATACAACCAATACTTGCCAAGGGACTATGGCATTATTTTCCTTTAAATGGCTTTAATGAGTGTTATAATTTGAAAAATATATTTGTTATATTGTGGATGGCCTTTTATAAGAACAGTGTCAAGTGAAAGTCTAGGTCAATCCTGGGATTTATCAGGACCACAGTGAAAAAAGAATGTGACTTTATCTTGTGCTGTTGACAGAACCAGGTTGGTTTGGGATGATTTCTCTGGAGGCAACTGTTTTACAAGGGCCAAGTAGTGCATCTACGTGCACCTCACTCTAAGGAGTTTGAAGAAATCTTTTCCATTCCATCTTTTTCATTCTTTATTGATATTTCTGAAGACATTTTCACATATGAACTTTGGAGATCAGGTCTGGAGTTGTCCGCTCACACATACAGCACACAAAAGAAGACTGTACGAGTCAGATGTGTTCTCACTTACAGAAAATAGGTGGTGCTTAGTTTGAGCATGCTGGAGGAGGGTTGATCCATAGTAATGACTGTTTTTGGCATTGTTGTTGATAATACGTATATAATATGTATATATACATATATGATAATATCAAGAGAAGAGTGGAAAGTAATCAATAATCCCATCCGCTAGCCGCTTATTCTCTGGAACATGACACATCATACAGACTTTGTATTTGGGATTTGTCAGAGTAAAGTCTGGGCCAATGATTCGGACACAGTTTTCCAAGATGTATTTAGAATGTATTAAATACTTATTCTCACTTATTCAGGTTCACGTTTATCAGTGGATGGGCTACAATGTCAGGCCTTGTGAAAAGCCTCATTACCTTTGTCACCTAAAAGGGGTTCATTTAGCTCATTAATAGTCCATTAATTGTTTCTTTTGAGTAGGGCTTCAAGCTAGAGACAAAGAACTGTCAGCCATGTCCTACTTCCATTACCGTTTAGTGAACATTGCTGTGGAGCTGAGTCAAACCACAATGCACATTCTTCAGCGCTGATTGTGATAATCCATTAGCCACTTCTGGCAGTGAGCATTTATGTGGAAAATTCACAGGGCAACATGTATTTACGGTGTAATATGTGCATTTGAACACATTGATAACAAATTGTACAAAAGCTGTGGATGAGTTATTATCTTCAAGCTATATACACTTGCCAAAATAAACTAATTCAAATGTAAATGTATCTTTAATCACTGTTCCAAATGGTACGTCATGCTCTTCAGCGTCACAAAGGCTGGCACTTTTGCCACGTCTAAAAATATGAGATTTGAAGATGAGAAAACCCTGGGCAGCCAGTTGCTATTGCTAAAAAGCAATTACTCTATCAGTCTAAGGATTTTGTAGGCTGCATGCTACAGTAACCTGGGAGACTTACTGCTGTGAAACGCGCTGAAACAGAAGAGAGTCTTGGTCTCATTTTCTTCCATATTATCTCTGAGCAAGCACAAGTAAGGCAAGCTCAGGCCATGGTCAAATTCAGGCAGTATAGGGTTGGAGAAAACAGAGGCGACTTTGAACGTCGATACATCACATCATAAACAGAACACAATGGAATTTACTCCAAGCTAATAAAAGACTGAACATTTGAATTCATCACCTGCTGGTCATTAATTGGCTCCTGCTCAAAGGCACCGTCCTGCCCATACAACTGCAAACACATTTCAGCAGCACAAGTGGCTTCAAAGCCGCAGACTTTGATAGCTCATTGCAAATGTTAAATCAAATGGTGCGTGTTGTCTTTGGCACCACATGCCTCAGGCCTTCAGGCTCCATTGACAATCCAGTAGTATGTTTCAGATTTACTGGTTCGTGTCCAGCCAGCCCTTTTATTTACAGTATGTTGGATTGTGGGATCTGAGGCGAGGAACATCTGTGAGCAATTGAGACAAAAGGAGCACAGGACCTCATGGCATGCGCCACTGACATTAGGCTGCTTCTCTACAGGAGCCCTCTTTCTGCCACGAGGGCTGTGCTAACAGCTCGCAATAATTGTTAGGTTTGAATGCTGCCACTAATAAATTAAGTCCGAGGGCTGAGGTTCAATTTACTTGATATTCCACAAGGCAGGGTTGCATGATGAAATGAAAGTTGGTAACCCCTTCATGCTAAACAAACATGGAACATATATACAGTTATTTATGTACTGTACATGTATGCAACAAGTATTCACCCAGGAAATCACTATGTAGCGCAATTTTTAAAAATTTGCATCTAGGTGAATGTAAACACAGCAGTGGAATGGGGATGATGTCATAAACACCAGGATCACATTAAAAGTTTGACATCAGGTCAACTCGGTCCACCAACTTTGACTTCATGTGAGCAAATAGCATCTATCACGTACATGCATAATCAGCTCAGCACGAGATCTGCCCAATGAGTGCTCCTGTACAGCTTGATCTGGTGTGGTGGAAAGATGTAGACACAACAGACTCTGATATCCCATTGCTTGGGGAATTCTTCATTTTTATTTTAAGCCCTGAAAAAAAACATTTTGGGTGATCTTGAATGTAATTTGTCTGTCTGCAAAAAGTCAAAGATATTCTGTTGACTGTCACATAAGACAAAGAATGGCAAACAAAAATAAATGTACTGACATTTGAGAGGTGGGGACCTGTAAATCTTTGTCATTTTTGCTTGAAAAATAAGGTAAGTAATCAGTTATGTGGATTATTTTTATGGGGATTGATTCGAAAGATCACGAAAACATTTCTGGGCCTACAATCGAGCCAGAAGGCCAGATTAGTAATTAAATAAGTGAGATCTTGTACATGAGCAATGTTTCAAAACATTGCTCATGTACCCCTCACACCTCACCACAGGCAGATGTATTCTTTGGCATCCCTCTCCTATCATCGCCAGTATGAATCTTCGCTGAGTTTTGGAAGACTTTTCAGCGGTTGTATTAGCTGTCAAAGCTTTTCAGACTGGCAGGAGGCTCTATCTGTTTACCGGCCAGCTGGAAAGGAAGAAAGCAAGGTTGCGATTAAGTCTGCCTATGAGGTAGAAGGCATGAGATAGTTTAGACATGATAAGCCAAGGGACCCAAACGTTGTTGTGTACCAGATGGATAGAGATATTGTGAAAGGCTTAAGGCAGCGTTGAAAGATGAAGGGATTATAGCAGCCAATCTTTCTGTCAATAAGTGGTTCGGAGGCAAGAAAAAATTTACCTTCTACTGTGTTTCCAAGAGACAATGGCATAAACAAGCAATTCAATTTAATTTTCAATTGGAAAAGATCTAACAAAATGTCTCAGAGGTTTGCAGATGTGCACTACACGCCCTGTATCAGTTATCATTTCCCACCTGTAGTGACACCTGGGTGACAATCAAACCTCTTCCATAAATACTAACAGACGGGTGTAAACTCACTGAAAATGAGGGTTCTTGGTTGCTGTGGGGTATTGCTGTGCGGTTGGTACATTTTACTTTGTTTTTAATGAGGAACTGCTAAAATACAGACTGGGGAGCACAACAAACGCATTTTTTAAACCCTATCTCATAATCTGGTTCATCAGAAATGAATTTATGGATTCCTCAGGAGATCACATCCTGGGATTCTCACTATCAACAAAATAGTAGCATGAGTTTGATATTTGTACAGAGTGCTGTTCAATAAGATATATACTTTTTGACTTTGAGCCGGGCGTTATGGCCTTAAAATCATATCATGACATTTAGAGATTTTGTTGGATATAAAATATACTGTATGTCTTGTCAAAAGCACTTCATAAATGCCAAGATATTATGATGTATTTGACCAAACACCTTGATACCGATATTGGGACAAAACTGTAGGGATGATCAGTGGTACTTTCCCAAAGCATATCCACATTGAGTTACTTGATAAATAATCATAATTTTGAAATATGTCCCAGGCCGAGCTAGACAATAGAAAAATGTCTATTCTCAGTAGGCAATGTTTTTGACATTGGCATTTGAACAGAGATTTATTGTGATATGTACATGTATCTGGGGATGAGATTTGGCCACATTACACATCCTAGCAGTATCTGCCTATTCAACCTTCTCAATGCAGTTTTTTTCTCATGCGACTGAGTTCCAATGACACAGTACATAAGAGTCTGACCCAACCACACCAAAAAGGAAATATATTTGTTAGCACAACATCCACAAGAAGTGACAAAGTTTCCAAGTGGACGCTACTTATGCTGCAAGGCACAAAGGAAGCAAATAGGGAACCGACTCTTGTTACCGCTGGGATTAAGACTTCGGAGCCCTGTCTCATTGTATTTCCATCACTGCGCCGCTGGAATGATCATTATTGTTTTACATTTCCAGCCCCAGCAGTGGTGGCAACTGTGTTTTTCACGGTGAAACCAGTTGTAACAAAGCCCAGTGACTCTGTACCTTTAGAGCGACATGCCATTAAATGTGACAGGTGTATTGGAAATGATATTAAATAGAGGTTCCGAAGCCATCGCTCACTGCTTCCTGACAGGTTACTGATGAGAATCACAACTATTTCCTGTCCTCTCCCCACAGGGATGTGTTTCTTTGGTGGGAGGGGTCAGAGTAGCCCAGAGTGATTGTGAAGGTGGCAGTGACAAAGAGCATTTGTTTCTGCTCTTGAAAGCAAGTGTTAAGGCAGCATGTAAGGCCTCTTCTTTGTTTTTTAACCTGTGTTATCCCTAGTTCTCATGTGAAAGCCTTATGAGCCATATTTACAGGAAAACATCTGAGTCTTTTGACCTCTAAATGTTCACCACATCTGAAACCGGTGCTGTTTATTTTCTAACTTTGTTCATTTCCTGAACATCCTGAAACATCCATAATCAAACCATTCAGAAAGCAGGCAAACACAGCAGATTTCAAGGGTGTCGGCTAACATTGAAAACATCCTGGGCCCTGCGCTGCTACCTCAATGTTTGTGAGCACTGCTGGAGAACTACTTTTTAGATATTGATTTCAATCTTATGTTATTATTTAACACTACACAAACACAATGTTTGTACTACACTTGAGGTTTTCCCTTATATGGCCTTTAGAGCAATTCAGATAGCACCCAAAATATTTCCTCATCTTTTGTTAAAGTATTTCTGTTACCCTAGAAGTCTGCTCGAAAAATGCCAATCATGTTTTCAGAAAGCAAGTTACATCTTTAAATTACTTGCTTTGACAGTCCATCTGAGCCAATGTGATAGCTTAAGCAAAGAAAACTGTAACAGACATTTGAGAGGATTGAAACAGAGAAAATCTGGCATTTAAATTAAGTGACTGACAGAATTGTTAATGATAACCAATTAACTGACTAATTGCTGAAGCGCAAGTCCTCGATTATAGAGCTTCAACTCCAAGTATGTTGATAAGTCAATCATAAAAATCAGAATCAGAATCAGAAATACTTTAATGATCCCTGGGGGAAATTATTTAATTTAATTTAAAACAACATACTGCTATGAGTTGCTATCACTATTTTGATTATCATTATGTTAGTCTTAAATGCTCAAAAAAGCTTCTTAAATATCAGGGTCTGCAGCTTTTCTTCGTCATATGTGATCGCAAATGAAGAGTCTTTGAGCTTTGGACTGTTGGTTGGACGAAAAATGCAATTCAAAGACCTAATTTTGGTATCTGAGCACTTTTCAAATGTTTTGATACTATATGGACATAATGACTATTTGATTAGTTGTGACAATAGCAGGCAGATTAAAGATGATGAAAATCATCGTTTGTTGCAGCCCTGCTAGAAAGTGCGCTCTGTATGATCATCTTAGTGTCGGACACTTTTTTTCCAGTTTGCACGACTGCACAGATGTATTCTCTTCACTGTATATCCCCTGGTGCTTAATATTTTAGAGGATTTCTCTTTCCACCGGGCTGCGGTCCTATTGTGCATTGCTTCCAATACACTGTATTTCCCCCCTGACTCAGTCATATCAGGACTGTAAGGCTTACTGCAGAAATGACAGCCCAGTGGCGATGCTCAGACATCAGCAATTGCAGGAAGGGCTGTTCTGGTCCAGCACAACACAAATGCACACTATCTCATCTACAGAGTGGAACAGTAATGGAAAGGAAATAACTGTGGATCTTTGCAAGCATAATGGAAACATTTTGAAAAACACTATTTGGACTGTAAAATGGGTCAAGACAGCCTTTTTTTTTTTTTCATTTGGTGCGCTGATGTTTAAGAGACTTTTGACTCGCATAAAAGATCTTTCACCAGCTTGATGAATGGGTATATTTCTAGGAACCATCCTATCTGCATCCCTATCAAGACCTTTTGTGGTGCCTAATGTAAAAGATAAGCTCAACCGTAGGAGCTTCAGATCATTTATCGGAAGACATAAGGGTCGTTGCCCCTATAAAAGCCACTAATGATGTTACAATTGAATTCGCCTGGGTACAGGACAAAAGACAGAGGTAGAGATAAAAGAGGTCCCGATTAGGCATCTGGCAGGCTGGGGTGTAATGAGATTGCTGAGGTATGAGTTGATTATGCTGTCATATTGATAAAAAATAATTGCATATTTCATAATCCCCAGGAGGGCTTCAGGGTGGTAGTTCAGAAAGAGAGAACAGCGCAAACCGAATGAATCACATATCAGGTTTGTTAGCTCTAAAGGTCAGCTCAAACAGAACTCCAAAATGGACACTGGAGAGTTATTCTAGGATGTCTGACCAATGTCTGATGAAATCTGTGATGGCTGATTATGTTCCGGGGTTTGAACTGTGTTCAGTGTCAGCAATATTTAACTCAGGCCTTGAACCACATGCGCCACCACCGGTCCACACCAAAAAAAGACAAACCCGTGAGAGCTTGAGTACCCTGCATTGTGTTTTATTCTCTCTGGCAGTTCTGTGAACATGAATAATCAGATGTTTATAGTGTGAATATTAAGATTGGGATAGATTATTGTTAATCGCATAGAGCAGATGAGAATCTCTTCTCAGCTTATTCATTTTTAACAGCTACAAAGGGAGCCAGAGAGGGGCCGTTGTGATGCAAATATTGATCTTTATTACGTTTGAAGCAAAGCACTCATTCTATACTTGGTCAAGTCCATTGTTCAGCATGAGAGCATACTGTACTGTAGACCCCAAAATAGACCCCAGTGCTCTATTGAGATATATCTAGTTTGTACAGATTCTACTAAGATTATATAAAATTCTACCTCAACAATCACGGGCCAGTAGGGTGTTTTCACTGAGAGTAGTAGTTACTGGTTGGACCTCCAGTTCATATTCCACCACAGCATCATTGTCCATTTTGATGTTTCGCTGCAGACATTTTTATACAACAATTCTGTAGACATTGCCTGATACTATCACCAATACATTTTTTTCCCGGTAGGTTCCTCCCACATGTGCATGGCCTGATGATCACAGGTACCAACACTATGCTCCTGGGAAGCTCGACTCTGTTTAGTGATCTACTTAATCCAAGTTCAATCTCTGGTTGCTCTTTCCTTTTTAATGTGTTGTAGGATAGTTAAGGCAACACGGACTGACAGCTGAGACCATTTTCTCTCATTCAGGCCCCTCTGTCAGTTCAGTCTTGGATATATTAGAAAATTAGGATCGTATAGGCACACTGTTATGCGCTGTTATTCAGGTAGTTGTACTTAACTTGAGTATTTCTGTTTTCTGCTGCTATATACTTCTTCTCCATTACATTTCAGAGGCAAATCATGTAGTTTTTACTCCACTACATTCTGTTTTATTAGAGTAACTAGAGTAGTTACTTTGACAATAATGATTTGCATAGGCCTGTGGGTATCTTCAAACATTCAGGTAGACACTATGAAGTTTGGAGTTCACACTAAAATGACACACTAAAATACTTAGTAGGAAAATAGAGGAATACATAGTGTATAATGTTGTGCAATGATGCTGTGAAATATAAACCAGACCTTGATAGAGTAGTTTCTAGCAATATTGGTATGCAACTGACTGTGAAGTCTATAAGATTTGTGTAAAAGATAGAAGAGGTAGAACATAATAATATTCCATTGTTTTGATTTCTTCTTGTTGCCAATGGTGATTGAAGCTGGTGGACCATGTTTGTTCAGTGTGTCTCTCTTGTACTGTATGGTACTGTATTTTGTGAAGCACAATGTAACTTTGGTTTTGAAAAGTGCAATATAAATAATAAGTTATAGGCAATTAATGTTTTTATTATTATGCAGAAAAGAGGATTCAAAATAAACTAGACTGAATGAGTTTACATTTTATTTTTCACAAGTATGAATTACCGGATGAAAAAAATAATTCCAATACCCTTGGATAATTATCCTCCACCGTGTATAATAGTGTGTCAACATAGATTAGTGAAGAATGATCCAGTTAGGACACAGGAAAATTCACAGTGAAGTTTTTAAACAGGGTAAACTATGTCATGAAAGATTTATTCAGTATTTGTGCTGTGCTTATAAAAAAAAACAAAACAAAACACTAATTTCCCAGAAACATCAGACCTGGCTTGTTGTTTGAACAACACTCATCATGGTTGTTTGATAGACTTCACTGTCCCCTCCTGAGTTATAACAGCAAGCTCATTAGAAGGAAAAGCTGATTGACTGTGAGTGCAACTGCTTTGATAATTGCAACTATAATTTGAGAATTGAAAATTGCCTTCCCTGTGTAAAAAAATTATTGTTAGCTTTGACTGATTGTAAAACATTAATGAAAGAGAAAAGCTGAGCAAATTATTGTGACATATTCCTATGCAGTTCCACCCAGTGAACTGTAATTGCATGATAGCTTTCTATAACCTGCACAGCAGTGGGACATGATGTGACAGCATTAGAATAATATTTAGCAATTCAGTATTTACCAATGTTGTCTCAAAGCACTGTGTCAACAATGCATCTTTCAAATAGCCTTGTTTCAGACAACACTGACCATGAATTGTAACTAGCTGTGGAGCATTTAACATACAGTAAGTGGAGGCACAGAGACACCTTGACAAGTAAATGGAGTGTAACAGGAAGTAGCAGGGGGTTTGTGTAAAGCTCTGGCATGTTCCTCTAACTGATGGTAGTTAATAAACAGCATTTAAAATGTGTCAGTCCACCACTGAGAGGCATCAATATTTAATGATGGGCAACATGCTGTCTGTTCAGAACTTCCTTCATAAGATCTTTTTTGCTCTCCCTCCCAGCGGAAAACCTTGGATGTCGGACTTGTGGGCTTTCTTTTTCAGCTCGTCTTCTCGCTGAGACACCAGGCACAAAGCAGGCTCAGATTTTGCAGCTTACTTGCTTCTATTTCAGTCTGGCATGTTATTTGGCCAGAGGGACTGACGTGACTTTTGTCTGATGTCCTTGTCCTCATTGATCTCCGAGCCTTTACTAGTTCGCCTGAATAGTGTCAAGTCATTTTCATCCTGTCCTTCCAAAACTTTTGTAGGCATGTGCGTAGAGACTGAATTGTGACTGGCCAGCCTTGCTCAAATTGCTTAGTTGTAGAGGTAAGGGTGAGAGCAGAGTTTAGGCGCAGTATTAGTAGCAGACAGATGCTTTCGGTTTCACGGTGTCTGCTGTTCGGTTTGGTCACAACTTGTGGTGCACTGCGGGCCTTGAATCCCATTCTGTAGTGTCAAGCCACCAGGACAGCATGACAGGTGTGAGACACACAACGTGATTGTCGAGGGGAAAATAGATCGGGACTACGAGCAATGTGAGGATGAATCAAGTGCTTCTGTCAAAGAGATAGAGAAAGGAATGCATCTTCATCAGAGTGTACGCGAGGACCCTTTCTGCACTTGTGAGCTGTATCTGATGACATCATCCAGATACTGACACCTGATCACGGACCTTTGCGTTTATAGCTGCTATTAAAAAGCATGATTTCAATTATGCACGAAACATGGCATTCTGAAAGGCAGCTTGAGATGACACGAAGCCGTGCAGTTGGGCTAACAGTACAGATGCAATAACCAAGGTTACAATTGTTGAAATCTCTCTAAAGGCTCGTACTTGAAGCTGAGCAATATGGCCTTAATTTACAATCAAAATATCTCTAGGCTGCATTTGCCATACACAGCGTTTATCTCAATATTTGGAAACAGTGAGTGGTGTAAAGGCAAGTATTACAGTTAGTTCAGAAAATTACATCACTTTAATTGAATGCAGCCTTAAAAAACCAGGACAACTTTCATACAATATCCAATATAACAACATCAAAAATCTCAAATGATATAGTCGCAGGAATAAAAAGAGTATTGAAGTATTCAAGTGTTAATCGTATTTGTTTCCATATGTGCATCCGTGGTTCTGTGCTGTGGACTCGGTGTGTGATTCAAGTCAGAGGTATCGGGTTACTCAGTGGTCCATGTGGAGCAGTTTGGTACTAACTCGCTGGCTTTGTTGGCAGAGTACGGAAAAGTTTGTGGTCTTAATACTTCTCAGCCAGAGCTTAATCCTGTTATCTGTGCCTGTGTCCTCTGCCACTAGCACACACTCTGCTCTCTTGTGCTTGTTTTTCAGCAGCCAGCTCAGACGCCACAGCACTGTTAGTTGGAGCTGTATGAGGCAGACATGGTGGTGACTCCTCCAAATCACAACACAGACAGCCAAAAGCTCGTCTTTTGTTGCGGAAGCGGCAGAGGCAAGAGCAGTATAGACGAAGATTCAGTTCCGTAGCTTTTGATTTACTTGCTGGCAGCATCCAGCTAGGGCGGGCAGGGCTGACTCATGACTAGTTGCTGTAAACACAGCCTGATGTTATAACGAGCAGGCTAGCCTTCACATTGGCAAATGGAGTAGCTGATAACACCTTATCAGCTCTGATTAATGCGCTGGCAAAACAGATAAATTGGGAGAACAACCAGCCTCATTAATTTGGTCTTACCTTTGGCAACATGTACCGAAATCACTCAGGCTGCGTATGACTGTTCAAACAGGGATGCAATGAAAGATAATTGGGTAATTGTTTTGAATGACGTTTTTATTATTTAATGAAAAATCACACATTTTAAATTCATCAAAAGTTCGAGTCCATTTAGAAAATCCATTTGATTTATCTTTTGCATATTTGTTGAGGCTGCATCTAATGATTATTTTCACTATGGATTAATCAGGCAGTTTTTTCGCAATTTATCGTTAGTCTATGAAATGTAAAAAAAAAAAAAAAAAAAAAAAGAATAAGTAAAAGGGACAAATTCCCAGAACTGATGAAGGAAAGCAGTCTTTTGATTTAGAACAAACATATCCAAATAGTCAGTGAGTGATTCACTTTCGATCAGCGTATCAATTAAATGTTGTAGCTGTAGTTATAATCCACAAGATTTACAACATTAGCCAACTGAATGTACTTGCATATTTATGTTCCCTGATAGTTTTCATTGTTACTGGTGGAGTACGCCTTTTGCACAAATGATTGTCATTGCGTACCAATGCACGACGGAGTCACAGGGAACCAGCCCTGATGCACTGTACGTGATGCATAAGACAAAAGATGATGCGTGCCTTTCATTAGATATTTGTTATTGCGCTGTTAACAGATTCACCGCTTGCTCTTCTCCTGTTCGATTGCATCTGAGTATGCACTTGGTATACTTGGGTATACATGTCATTGTAGATATACCACCACACAATAATATACAGTAACAACAGTTACCACAAGTTTCACATTATTTATTATTATTATTATTATAACTTAAACACAAACTAAGTGTTTTTCAGATGTAGCAGTGGTACAGTCAAATGTGATAAAATCATGTTGACTCTTGTTTATTCAACATGTCCAGTTAGGTTGCTCTACAGATAAGAACCTTCAATATCTGCCACCTGGTTTCATTTATTGCCCTGAAATCCCTCAGTTGCAGCCTGTGAGCACCCACCTGAGCCAGCCACTTGGTAGGTTAACACCACCAGGTCACCTAGAATTATAGGTTTGGCAGGGGCACTGCCTTCGAGTATAGAATAAAACCTGCTATACTGGAACATCAGGGTAATTCAGATGCTCATGCTGTTTGTCGACTGTGTTAAGTGTCGCTGTGAGGAAATGGTCAATGTGTGAAACCAGAGCAGTGTAAAGTGGGGGGAGGACTGATTCACTTCAACAAAAACCTTTTTCATCTTTCAGTGAAAAGATGGCCAAATGGTTCCCTGCTATGTCGCTGTTGACATGAAGAGGACATTTGTCCTTAACTTTTTGGCCTTGCAATTATAATTTAATTTGGTTTATTTCTTTAAAATGGCACTATCAATGAAATGACAGGACCCCTCATTTGTTTATGTCTTCAGTAATAATGAGAGTCACTTTCTAAGCAGCCTTTAACACTGCCAATTTCCTCTTGGCCGCATAGATGTGAGCAACCAGCTTCTAGACCGCACACTGACCGCAATTAGTTACAACACTCTGCTTTTGCAAGCTGTGCATTTTCAACAAAGGTTGGGCATGTTCCAAAAATATTCATTGATTTATTTATTTGCCCTGACAGACAATACAAAACAACTCTGATCTTGGTTTCATAAGAGCCCATGAGTTTGCCAGCTATGAAAGAGCCCAACAGTCAATCTCAGATTGCTCAAACGGAGAAGATAACTCCTCTCTGAGCGCTATGCGTTTATCTTGGAGAACATGACTCACTGCCAGCAGATCACAAACAGTGGTGGGCGTTCATAGTGACAACTATAAGATAATTTATTAAGGGCATCTTTTGAAATCCTGACAACACTTTATCAAATGTTCAGAAATGTCCAATCTTTTTCCACCCCCATGAAATGTGCCACTTACTTTCTCTTCAGCCCCTTTTACAAAGAGATCTCACAATACTTTCAACAAGATGACCTGTCATTGCGCTGGCTTTGATTTTTACACCAAACCAATTAAAACAAGCACAATGCCGCTGCAGGGTGTTACTTTCGATGACATGTTGATGTTTCGGAAGCAAAAGAAGCAAAGCATGTAACACTTTAGCATCAGTGTTTGTCTGCGAAATTCAGACAAAATGTACTTTATTGGAGATTGAACCATACATCAGCAGGCCAAAATCATCAGCTGATGTCAGGTTGTCTCAGAAATGGTTTTGAATACTGTATAGGAAGACAAAATTGCAGAGTGGCAATAAATGCTTCATTGGTCATTTTTGTTGATGGTGTTAGTCAACTGTAAAATTATTATTGGGTTGTCATTATTATTGGCTGGTTTCCTTTTCTTTTGTTTTAAACCTGGTGATATTCTACTTTTTATTTATAAACAATTCCATGAAAAGAAAGAAATCAGTGATGAATTGATCTCCATGAGTACCCTGAGCAGTTTTTGTGTACCAATATTATGGTCGAAAAAGTCTTAAATCTTCATTAATTAGTCACACCATTATAAATTGTCCCATCTTTACCATGCACATGAATGTGATCGAACAGACTGGGAAGGTCTTGGAATTTTTTTTCTTTTTTGTGTGTGTTTTTGCAGGAATTGTTAACAATAATACAGGATATACCTAACCTTTTCTTTTCACAGCCATGCTGAGTATGTTTTTGAAGTTGGTTCATTGATACTGAACCTTGACATTAAACACTAGCAGTTATCCAAAAGCAGACGAGACGCTGAGGTGCTCATGTTCCTACATAGAGACTTTGAGGCTGCTGTTTCTGCCAAACATCATTTACTACATTACCGTTAAGTGACTAAAAATGAAATCTGTTGGTGTCAGCTGATTGATGTCCCTGTCCTCATGTGGGTGTTCCTTGTAGCTAAAAGAAAAAATGCGTGGCACCCTTACAAGATTATAATTCGAAAGGGTTCAGAGGGGCAGCAGATGAAATTGTTGATAAATGTTATCTCTAAATGCTATTTTCAGGATGCTGCCAAGCGATGCTGCCAATGTGTAATCAAAGCTGTGGGCGGACTCTTATTAAGACATTTTGCTCTGAATATCGTTGACCTTTTCAGCCCTTTGCTTACGCTCCTATCGCTTCAAAGTTACTTTTTCTGTTTTTCATTCACCCTTTGCCTGACCCCCTTTCTTGAGCGCTCAGAGGGCTGAGATGATTACCACTTTAGGAAAGTAAAAGGACAGCAGGGCTTTTCTTCAGGTAGATTAATAAGTTGACCTTGGCATTCACTTTTCCATAGCCTTTTCTCTCGTGCAAAATTGACGCGATTTGCTGGCTTTTAGGGAGCGGGAGTGAAGAAAGTGGTTTATGGTGATTTCCGTTGGAGGAAACCGTATGAAAAGGGGAAAGCTATTGGCTCAACCCAGCATATTCTGTTCTCGGTACAGACTCAAAGTAGTTTGCTAATAAGAAAAACTTAAGCTGGTTTATTAGATGATGGAATTGAGGAAACTTGTCATTAAGTTGGCGGGCACACGCAAGAAGTCCAGTCATTTTTGTGCTCGGATTTTGTCTTTACATGGCCTCTAAATCATGTGTGCAATTCAAAAAAAAAAACAAAAAAGAAGACTAAAGCACTGTGGAAATGAGATGTGTTCCCCCCATTTGTGCAGTGTTTACAGCTAATAGCAGCATAAGACACTGACCCCTAACCAAGACGGTAGGGATGGAGCAAATGTATATTTAATGCCCTGTAAAGTATGAAACCCTGATAATAGTCCGACCTCAGTTGTAAAAGGTTGTGATGTAACCTGAGACAGTGTTAATCCTTTAAGCTGACTTAAATTATACAAGCAAACAATACCACCCCGAGCTGCAGGGATTTAACAGTTAGAAAAACACAGCAGTTCTGACATCACACCCTTCAAAGTTAGTTTTAAAAGGGCACACCTTCATGATTTTTTACCAATGCCTTACTCTACCATGCCCTCGCTGGCTTGTCATCATTATCATTAATGCAAAAACACGATCAACCTTGTACAGACTAAAATGTGGTAAAGAGTGAGCACCCGAGCTGCGGTTCACTCTCAAACTTTGACTTTATTTAAAGGTCAGCTGAAAATAGCTATGCATTTTTTTTTCTCCCTCTCCTCTTCAGGAAATGATCCAGTGTTGTTTGTAAAGCTGTTCTGTTGAGAGGCTTCTTGGCTTCATTCACCTTGCATCTGGAGGGCTTTTCAAGTGTGACTTTGTGCATCGTATTATATGTACTTTATGAAAGTTGTTGACAATGTAACTAATTTCTCTTTTTTTTTCTTTTTCCTTTCTCTTCCCTCTCTGCTCCTTTGGATCAAATGGTGGCTTCTTCTTCTCATGTCTTCTTCAATAGGTGAGTTATCGAAGTATTTTCACTAAACCAGTAGAGAAGCCCCAGGGGGACAACTATGTGTTGAAACAAGGGTAGAAAAAAAAAATCCAAGGTGACTCTCAACTCTGGAAATAATAGAAAGACGTTATTTATATGTCTGTTGCGAACAGCCAATTTGCCCATTTACCGATGGGTCTTAAAGATTATGATTGAGGTTGGTCCGTAAGCTGTGAGCCATCCAACTCTTTGGTCCAAAGCCAGATGCCTTCATAAAAGGTATCTTGTGAAGTCATGGCAAGATTTCCATGAACTTTCCTGTTAACATTCATGGTTCTCATTTGATAAGTTCTAATGTCTGAACTTTCCTCTAATGCAGTGGGTCCAGACTTTTCCCGACATGTCCCTATTTAAAAGCCCAAAGAAGTTCAAACACTGCATTTTTTATCACTTATTACCGATGATAGGGGAAGCAACTAATAAAAAAGATGAAAGTAAGGTCGGTACAGTAACATCAACAGCAAACTGTATTTCATTTTCCCTCCGTGAATCCAACCCGGTCACCAGAGTAAATGTTGTCAATATATGTTTCTGCAAACCAGAGGTATGTTGAAACCCATATATTGAAACTTAGCATTACTTAACGTCACTTATATATATTTGCTGGAAAATGTCCCAACATCTCATCTAGTGTGAAAATTTCAATGTTACCATGGTTTACTGAAACATACAATTCCAACAGGACTGCATAGACCATATTCAATGAACATGAGAGCCACTGTTCTCATGCCACCACTAGGCTAAAGTTTAGCTCTGCTATGGAATCGAGCACACCGTGGCCCCTCCACTACCACTATCTTCAAGACAAACAGGACATGTGACAGGGTCTGAAGAGATTTCTGCCTGTGCTGTCTCATTTGAGCTCCTCCTCACTTCGAAAAAGATGATGCTGTGCACTTCTGTGAATCGAGCAATATTCTCACTAACTGATTGTTCTCAGAACAAAACAAGCTCTTTCGAAACTTCACCTTGAGCCTTGAAAGTCAGCATAAAGAAGAAACTGCCGTTAATTCAAGTATCTGGCAGTTTGCAAAGATGTTGACACTGAATGTATTTGTAAAATTTCACCATTATATCAAATTTGCTTTCCACCGAAAGTCCTCCCGCATCAGCAGGGCTACCATGTAGCAACTAAATCACGATGAGTGTTTTTATGGTTATGTTCAGGCCTTTACAGCACCTGTGTGCCCGAGGTCAGGAAACCACCATCGTTCCCTAATCTTAAATGCTTTCGTTGCCTAAACCTAACCGCAAATGTGGAGAATAATCCCTGCCACAATTGCGTGCTTTTTTAAAAGGCATTTGCCTATGAAAATTAGCTGCGTATAAATGTGCTTTCTAGCAGCCAGGGCGGGGAATATGGGATACGTGCCAGTATACGGCACACATCAATGCACAGGGGTAAATAATGCTGAAATTAAACTGTCAGCATTTCTGTCATGGCTGGGTATGTTGCTGAGCGTGACAGCTAGTGTAGGATATAAGACATGACTGTAATGACTTTCTTGTGATAATGTTGCAGATAATAAAGTGTAGTTACAGGCCGTGCTCGCAGACACAGCCCCTCAAACAGTTGCAGTCTCACCTTCCAAAGACCTCATAAATTTTACAAGCTTCCCCCAGTTTTGTTTTCATCTTAAATTTCCAAATCTGGTTGTGATTAAGCTGCTCAGCGAGAGGCTCTGGATGTCCGCCAAGCCCCTCGCTGCACGGGTCCCTCCTTAAACGCTCCCGTCTGCTGCCGGCCGTCCGCCACTGTGCATTTATTCAAAAGAGAGGGGCCCCCGTCAGCCCGCTAAACCCACTGTACCAGGGTCTAGGGTCCCCTCCATGGGGAGTATCCAATGTCAACCTTCTGCTCCATGAGGTGATCCATGATGGAGCTTTGCTTTTAGCACTAAGGTTTCAGCTCAGAATTTATCATGGACTACTCACAGCTTGGATTGCATGAAGCCCTCACAGGACCACATGAAGGCTATTTTAGACTGAGTTTCCAGTCAGGAGTGCTCCCCAGCGTAGTATTTGGAATCATGAAAAGGACCTTCCTGGAATGTGTTGTTATTATTATTTTACTTTCATCCGCTTAAAGGCTCAGTTCACCAAAACCACAAAGCCAGCATCTTGCAAATGTGGTATGCTTTTAATATTTCAGGTTTTGAGAAATCTGTTCTTCAGATTGCTGCTTCCATCAATATACAAGTGAGGTGGAGGTGGAATCTCATTTGCGGTTCGCACAGCACTTAAAGAATGACAGCGGAAGAATTCTAATGCAACAGCCTGATTCGCAGCAGGGTGGTACTGTAGACTGAGCTGGCACAAAAAAGAAAACACCATTGCAAGCCATGTGCCAAGCAAATGATGAAGAGACAAAAAAAAAGGTAGGGCCAGCAGAAATAATGAGCTGCGTGAAGTTCCCCTGATGCTGATATGATACAGAAATATCAGGTCACCACTGAGGTCAATCACCATAGAAGGCAAACAAATATGAATGCACCTAAAGCCCCTGACAGAAATGTGTCTGTTACGCTGGCTTAGTATCGCATCTTATTACATGGCTTAATTGACCATTTCTAATTCAGTGCACACTGAAATAACATGCTCAATCATTTAATTTTGTTATCGATTATGCCTGTCATTTAATCAAAGCGTGAAAAATGAAAGTTGGTAAATGTTTCTCAATAACAGATCTGAAAGACAGACTTCCTATCTTCTGTTATTTGTAAGTGATCAGATCCGTTTTACGTGCCCAGACAATGCCAACATGTCTGCATGGGTTGCTGCGGCAATAACGTGGCTGTGATTCATCGCACACGCCGTTGACGCAGCTTTTCCACACGGAGGCATGAGAAATGGAGATCAATCATCGTGCCCTCCAAACAATCTCGCTGTCAAGTCGCAGAGGAGACGTTTCAGCGTGACTCCGCAGACTGTTGTTTCATACTGCTCTGCTGCTCGCAGCATGGATTCCGCTCAGCCACTCTGATGCACTTCAACTTGACGTCGCTGTTGTGTTTCCCGCTGCGAGTGACACCGACGACACTTTGAAATCCGATGAGTGTCCAGAGCATGCAGGCTGAGACACGTCCGCATAAATCTGACTTGAATGGCATTTCAAACCATTGGCATCTGATTTGCAAAAAAAAACCAAAACAAATGTTGCTGTCTAGACTTCCTAAAATCAATCTAGATAACATCTGGATAGGCCAAAAAATGGATTTGGGCTGTCAGTCAGAACATAGCCCAGTGTAGTTCATTGACAGATCTTTTAAAACCAGGACAAATTAAGCTAAAACTAGAAACATGTTGAACCGACTTGTTAACACAAATCAAAAATCACAAATCGTTACTGCTGACCATTCTCCAAAGCATGCTGTAGTTTCTTTTTAATGTGTTTTCTCTCTCCTCCTGGCATCCAGCCGTTTCCGTTCATTTTACCGTGCTGCGAAAATACACTGTCAGAGACTTCAAACCTGCATTATAGGTGATCCATCACGGCAAACATCATGTCTGCCTTCACTGTCGTAAAAGTAAAGTCACAGCTACTGTGGCTGACTTCTCAAACCTGCACTTGCAAGTGTAATTTAATTCTGCCGAGTCACTCGCTCACATCTGTATTTTGAAGCGAGGCGGCATTTGTTGAACGTGTTCTCTGGTTTGAGCTTTTTTTTCCTGGACAGACAAATCCAGGAAGAAAGTCCATGTAAGCCTCAGCCGTCACCTCCATCACCTGAGCACCAAACTGTGTTTCTAATTGATGTAATTAGAGCACAACATTTTTCTTTGTACAGCGCTTCTCTGCCATGTGTAGACGACCTCTCCTCTGAGCGATGCGCACGAGCAGGCTAACAAATGCAGTTCTAATTGAAGATGGATCACATGCCCCTGGCATCGCTGCATGCTGTCATACCGGGGCAGGATTGACGGCTTCCTTTCAGGACTGTATCACCTACTCATCGTGGCAGCGTGCACCTGTGTGTTCGGTGGTAGGCTGGCAGACAGGATAATTGCAGGGAGGGTAAAACCCGAGAGGAGAACGTGTTGGAAAAACTAAGGAAGGGATGAAAAACACTTTACCGCATCAAAACAGCTTGGCATTTTTCTCCTTTCATGTTTCGAGATGGATGACAAGCGCATTGTTTAAAGGTTGTGATGGCTGACGCGCCTGTAAGGAGGAGTTTTCTGTGATCCACGGCTGCTGTACATGTAGTACAGTGTTCTAAGAAATGAGGAAAGTAAAAAAATGCAACGCGTTCTTACGTTATCAAGGATATCTGATTCACCTAAACGGACAAAGCCCTCAAAGAGTAAACCCACAGTGAAAATAATCGTTAGTCGCATCCTTAGTTTATGTTATGTCATTTCAGTCCCTGCTCATATGAACACATCTGTGAGTCCTCTCTCATTTTCATTCATTTATTCTTATAACGCTGCACTGTATATCCCATGATACTGACTCCTTCAATTCTGTACAATCGTTGGGTGTCCTGCTGGTATTGTCCTCCACAGCCTATACTCGAGTTACATTTCTTGATGGTGAATAGCTCACAGTGGGTGACAAGGAGGTGTGGCTGTCAGGGCAACGCTGCTGGGCAGAAAATAGGAGTTAGAGATAGTGCCTTTTAAAGGCGGAAAAACCTGAGGTGCCCGGGCAGGGGGTCGGCAGTCCCACCCCCCACCTGTGTGGAAGCGCTCGGAGGCCCGTCTAATCAGCCGCGGTCACAGCGCAGAGGAAGCCCCGCCGGAGAAGTGAGCGATGAGAATGTTTACTCCTCATTCCACATACCCACCTTGAGCTGTTATGGGCCTGCCCTGCTATTTTTGCACGCCCTCGCCCTATTGGACAGCTGTGAAGGATTGCGTCGGCTACTCGCGGCACATGGCATTCCCCTCCATCTGTCGCCAGCGTGCTGAGCCTGTTGCAGAGCGGGTCGACTCGCAACATCCCTCCCACCCACCAGGCACCGGCCTGCCCCACCCCTTCAAAGCCATGGCCTCAGTAATGACTCCCCTACCCCAAAGACATCCAGATCATTTTCCAAGTCACTCCCACAGTGCTGGCACACCCATCCCCAGCTGTCAGTCACAACAACAACATGCCTGAATATTGTAGACATTCCGAAAGGCCTCTGATTTTCCAACAACATATTGCCGGGCTCCCGTTTTTTTCAAAGACGACCACACTCACACTGCCCCCCTCTAAAAAAGGGAACATGGGCTGCTGCCCTCAAAATTGCCCCCTAAGCAGCCACAATTACAACCTTTAGAGGATGGCTGAGCCTGCCAGCATGAAGGAGGAGGAGTGGTTTTCACAGAAAGGGGTCAGATGATGTGGGTGAGTCAAGGATTTGACTGCTGTGAGGGGCTTTCATCTTGGAAGTTTAAAGAACATGTCATTATGAGATCGGAACATTTCTTACCGAATGAATTCACATGACAGCAGACAAAGGTTTTCTTTTCCAAAAGCAACACAGAGCTCGTCATCGCTCCTAATTTAAAGCAACCTTTGAGATCGCAAAAAATCTGTTTTAACTGTGACAGATGGATCAGATGTTATATATTATAAACAACTGTACCGCACACTCTGCCAAGTGTCTTCATCACATGTGCTTCAGAGTTAATTATTTCACTGTCGTTATAATCCCCTGACTCTTGTAATGTGCAAAAACTACTACAAGCCAAATGCATCACCACTGCAGTCTGAGTCGACACGGGCTCGTCCTCTCTGGGCTTTTCTCACTGTGACTCACTGAAAGCTGTTTACGCCTCAGACAAGTAAAATTGAACTGTGTCCCTCTTCTTCTAAATAGATTACAGCTCAGCTCAAGTCTTTGTGTCTGCCGTGTAAATGGATAATTCTAGTCATTTTCAAGCCCTAATCTTCCTGCTGTTTGTCATCATAATGATTGATGGCGTTCAAAGTTTCATTACTTTACCACACTTTAGAGCCTGACCCGAGTTCAGTTCACCGAGAACAGTGACGTACAGTGTTCAGCCGCAGGACAAAGACTCTAATCACAGAAAAGCATTTCCTTTCAGCACAACAGTAGAAGCTATAGAACATGTCTGCAATTTGGTGTTTTCAGCATTTGACGTGTTGCAACAGCACAGACTGTTAAGAATGCTTTTATTAGGGTCCGGGCAGCTAAGCTGCCAGGACACTATTGTATTCCTAGGAATTCTTTCTTTCTTTCTTCTTTTTTCTTTCTTTCTTGCGAGGAAGTCATACTTCCCAAGGGCCAAAACTCACCAAACTTTACAGAAATGTCCGGCCCCATGCCAGATTTACTTAATTCCAAGGACATGTCAATATTCCTCCTGGGGTGGCACAATAAGCGTTTAAATTTTAAAAACTTAAAAATACCTACAAAATCAACAGTACATGCTACGGTTTTGAAACTTTCACCAAACTGTAGCCCCAATACTGCTGAAATGTTAGTCCAGTTAAACTCATTATTGCAAATTATGAAGTCCATCACTCAGTTTTTTTCAAAACCTGTAAAACTTATAAAATCTTTCTCCTCCCACAATTTTTTGCTCAGTTGTTACCAAACTTGCTAGAGAGCATCTTCAGACCGTCCTCCACAAAACTTGTTTCTCTGATTTTTGATTTATCAAAAATTAAGCCTACAGTGCATCAAAATGTTGGAGTCATGGTTGATGAAGTTTGGCAAATATCAGAATTTTATCTAAAAAAATAATAATTTTTGAGAACATTTTGAATTCTGGAAAACAAAATATGTGTGGGCTCTGATATAAAGCTGGGGTAAATATCAATATTATATATATATATATATATATATGTACACACACACACACACATATATATATATATATATACTGTATTGTCATTGTATTAGATACTGTTTTATTGTGATTTGGCATGCATGTTGTTTCCCTGGTGTTAAAGGCTGCATTACAGAGAAGTGATATCATTTTCAGAACTGGCCAGACTACTACTTACCACCAATCTGTTAACTGCCAGGAATATTTTGGACTGGTTATGGTTGTCGGCCTGCTGGTTAAATGGCACACACTTTCTGCTAACTGCTTTGCTAAAAGGAGCTCGGTGTGGGAACACTTCCTCCAGAAAGGCAACAAAGTCAAATGTAAGTTACACTGTGTGACGCTCCTCTTTATTAAAGGTGTACTACTGTGAGAACTATGTCGTGCCACATTAAGATAAGCACCCTGCTGACATGTCTGAGGATGGCTAGCAACCATAGATAGTGCCGCCGCCAGCTAGCTGCAGGGAAAAAGTGTGAGAAGCTGCAAATTAGTTACCTCGAGCCCCGAGTGCGTACTGACATTGAGAGCTACGTGTGGAAAACTTTAAGCAGAATGATCATCTAAAGGTCGAGATAGCCAGGACGGATAGGCTAACGTTAGCTCTGACAAGCAACTGTTGGATGTTGGCTCTCCAA
The DNA here is from genome assembly GCF_900880675.1 of Sparus aurata. Taxonomy (NCBI): domain Eukaryota; kingdom Metazoa; phylum Chordata; class Actinopteri; order Spariformes; family Sparidae; genus Sparus; species Sparus aurata. The sequence continues at coordinate 27,403,435 of NC_044199.1, forward strand.
TGAAAAGGTAACTCAAAAACCAACCAGCGCTGACTCAGAGATTCAGTCCAGTCAGTGTGCTCCTTACTGACACAGTGACAAATCAAAGCGTGGAAATAGGTGCAGTTATGTGAGAGTGGTGTGCTCCTTAATCAGAGCCTCTCCACCCAGCACATGTCAGACCGCCTCGCCTGCTTCGTCAGATATTCTCCAAACGTTAATGTGAGAAGCAGCCGTTCTGAAGAGCACACTGGGACCTTGTCCCGATTTGCTGGAGCTCATTGAGTAAATTGAACGCTGGATTAAACAGAAAGCCCCTCTTGTACTTTAAGTCATTTTTCGTTTTATTTTTGTAATAGCTACCCGGTTAGTGTCAGTTTGTCGAAAGCAAAATGAAGCTGAAACTGACATCCCTAGGTCTATTACCTGCCTCCACAGCGCTTCATTTCATCCAGATTACTGATGATTGTTCATCAAAAATCTCATTGTGTAGATATCTTGCGAAAGAACTGATAATCAACCCTGAAATAGTGTTGTGGTGTTGACATAAGGTACTATTTTGTCACTCGGTCCTGTCATTTATGAAGTGCTTTTGTGGAGATTTCTTAGCACTTTTAGACATAAAACCTTTATCTTTAGATAGCCTTTAAAAGTTGTGATATTATTTTAAGGCCATATCGCCCAGCCCTTCTCTAATATCTCGTAGCATGTACAACAAAGTGGTGTCTTAACCTGAATGGGAAAAAAAAGAAGAGAATCTGCAGTCAGAAAGATAAAATGTCAGAATTGTCAGCTATATTTAGATTTAATGCGCCCTGCCATGCCTGATAGCGTGAATACAGTGGAATGATACTGACGCATGAATATAAAAAGCCTGAGCCACTGGTAGTCCTGGTACTTTCATCTCTATCTAAGGACGGTAGGTTTCAGCAGAGCAACCTGAAGGGATTTTCAGAGGGATCCATTTATGACTGTCTTTAGCAAGAATCCACAGAAAGGAGGCACAACAGGACATCTGCCCCCAGATGCGTTATTGACTCGAGAATGATCTGACCAGGGCAGAGAGCACGGTCTTCAAGACAATGCTGTTGCTGCTCAGCGCACATCACACCAGATTCCTCTAAGCGTGGGCGTACACTTTAATTGCATGAAGGCTAATATTGGGCTAATGGAAAACAGCTGCCAGGAGGCCTGACAGACAGGAAGGCAGTACAAGGTAGCTGCTTCGTCAGATATACTCCGAACATTAATGTGAGATGCAGCCGCTGAAGAGTACACTGGGACCTTGTCGGCTCTTATTGTAAGACTCATTACGTGACACGAGGAGCTAAAATAACGACAGCGAAAATTAGAGGTAGCAGCAGAGGGAATCCTCCCACCCACAGCTGCTTTCCAGAATATTTCCTTCTCCATTTTTTTTTTGTTTTTTTTCAGTTACCGTCTCACATCTGGCAGTGCATTATCTGTCAAATGAATAATGCTTTATTATTTGTTGCACAGCAGCAAGACATAATGTTCTATATTAGGATGTATTGTAGTATTAATCTGAGCACATCGGATCAAGGGGGAGGACATCAGAAAGGCCAAAGACGATATATTTTCCTTTCAACAAAAAAGGAAACATTTCAGTATGATCCATGAAAAGATTTATGCTTTATCCTTAATTCATGCTTACAGATGAGAGAAGTGAAACAAAATAAATGTTTTAGTTGTTTTTACATGAGCCTCCAGAACGGTTCCAGTGCTCATGATCCAATACCATTTTATACAAAAATCTGAGCATGTATGCAGCTTTTTTTTTTTTTTTTAACATTTGGGTAAACTCCCTGAAAAATAGGCCAAGAGGTGGGTCTGCCCCCTTTTTGTTATTTTCCAAATACGCCGGAAACCATGCACGGAACAATGGGAAGCAGCATGAAGACCAGCGACAGTGTTACGGTGGTTACTTTCTTTTTTCTTTCACTTCAGTCTCTCTTTAAAACTGAACAAAGTTTGAGCGCTGCTTGAACGGACACAAACTATTAAGGCACCAGTGTCTGGAACTTCAATGAACTTCATAGCTTCGCACCAGCAAAAGGGGCGACACTTGGCATGTCCGACCTGGTGTCATGTTTCCCTTAGATCTGATTGGAGCTCGAGCTGGTGAATACCCATGACTACTGCAGTCGTCTGACCTTGAAATGAGTGCCAATTGTCACTGATGAAAAAAGACAGATGTGAGCAGGTGTTAGTTGTTTTTTGGATGCGACTCTGACGGAAAATGAACATCAATCATCTAAAAGATATTTCCCTTTTAGTTTGGATGACGGTGGTGGTGGTGGAGAGCACCGCCTAACACGTCCTGCCAAATTCTCCCACGGGATCGGATGTTCACTTTGGTCGAGATCTGACCGAAACAATGCCATTTGATCCCTGATTAGTTAAGGTTTTTTTCTTTGAGTGAGGCAAAATTGTTCTGTGCTGGGCAACCTGCAAGGTTTCAAGTGTAGTTGGAGTGATGGGAGGCCAAAACTAAACTGCCCAGTTTGCATAACGTGTAGTTGTTACTGGGGATTCATGTAAGCACTTTATGTGCATGATACAGTTTTTCTCAGCCAGCCAGTTTGTGAGTGTAAGCCACATTTACCTGTCTGTGAGGGATGAGTAATCAAATTCTTTTTATTCGTTTGTTTATTATTAGATAGAACACCCTGTTTCTTTCCTAGAAAAATACCTGATAGCGACGCTTGACCTTTTAGTTATTCAGTTACTGTATTTCTATCTGATCTCAGGAAAACAGTAACAGATAAACTCCTTCTGAATACCTTGACAGAAGCAACCGAAATGAGCTAATCAGCTCGCTCTGTTTGCTTATGAGTATGTGCTGTGAGGTTGGCAGGAGCCGTGCTGATAGCCGCCGCCATATGGTGCATCCAGGCGAACCGTTGGAAATCCATGTGCTCGGGAAGCTGCTCAGCTGCCATCTCGCGCCTGCACCTCCAAGAGTGATGGGATGGAGGAAGCAGGGGGGGGGGGGGGGGGGGGGAGGATGGGGGCTAGGCGGTTGAGCGGGAAAGTTGGTGCACCCAGTCCCACCCACATTCATCACAGGGAGCCCGGTGTCTGCATGTAATCAGATCTCTGCTGAGAGCCCAACCGAAACTTGATTAAAGGCTGGACTCTTGGCGTTTTACTAGCTTTCTGTGCCACTTAACCAGCCTTTCACCACCTGCCCCTGTAAAAGTATCTGCTGCTATAATGTTTATTTATGTGTTTATTGGCTCTGAGCCATTAAGGAAGCTCTAGCTCACCCCCCCCACCACTCAACCTCTGTGCTACCCCGACAATTTCTATCCCATAAACGGGCATGGCCTGTGGATGAAGAGAGTGCTTGGGAGGAGGTTGTCAGATAGTTGTTTTCTTGCAAAAAACCTGGGGCTGAACTGCTTCTCATGACTTTTAATCAGGTGTACGGAAATAAGCTTTTCATTTTCTTCCTTGAGTTTTTTATTTCTTCTCTCCACTCTACTATTATGGATTGACTGATTTAGTGAAAAAAATAAGTTTACATGGCTTTAGAAGTCCAAGTACAGCACAGTTGGATTGTGCGTCTCAATCAGGGTTTCTGCCACAGTTTGCGAGCTTACCTCTGCATTGTTATGAATGAATTGTACACAAACACACTAGCAAACAGTTTCCAAGTCGAGGGTAGAGATGCATGCCCAAAACAAAAGCCCACATTTCTGGTCAGAAAGGGAATGATACCCAAACATTATACAGAGTTGGATACAAAAGGACTGATCTTTTCAAGATGGTGGCTGAAGAAATGAAAGATGCTGTGCGTGTGTGTTCATTAATGGGAGCATGACACGACTGTATGTTCACAGGAACATTAGTGGAATTTTCATTTTTATTTGGTTAGTACAAGTATTGTCATAGTCACCCAACAGGGTTAGGGTTAGGGTTCGAAATAATTTGTGCAAATTAATTGTCGTGTCACTCTTGTCGGACGACATATTCACGGAAATTATAGCCATGAACCATATCATTGCCGATTATATTACTTACATTATAAGAGCATGTTATGCCACCGATAAAATGCTAATGTGATAGCATGATAATGCTAGTACATACATTCAGCGAGCCGTAAACTTTTAATTCTTAGACATTTTCAGACATCCGATTTGAGAAATGGAAAGGAAAGGAAAGCTAATTGTGAACACAACAGGAAAAATCAAGGTCAGCAAAAATGGTCGAGGTCATAACTAGGGGTGTCAACGTCTACACGTGTAAACGGGTACACGGATAACAAATCATAACCGTTTAGAAAAATCAATAACCGTTTACACGTCTTTTTTTTCCCTCCTCCTCCTCCTCGTTCATTTCTCATCAATATATATACTATTCAGGGTTTCCTCTACATGTAATTTACTGTGGCGCACCGCCACGGCAAAATAAAAGCCGCCACACCTTAAAAATTCAGGCATAAATAAATCTAGTGGAAATATTTTACCGTCGTCTTCCACCACAGTCTTTGACGTTAACTAGCATGTTGGATATTTAGCTTGATAATTGGCTAGAGGATTAAAATGGTCACTTAGAGCGGAGTCCTGCACGGGTCACCGCATCCGACCCGTTTTCCGATAGTAGCACAGATTACATTCCGTACCAGAGCCGACCCGCTATAAATTGATACCGACGGCCGAAGGAAAATTGGACGGACGCAATTTTTTAAAAGTGAAAGTAAGATTATGTTGCCTGAAAGTGTCAGATAATAACATTAACTAAATATACAATTAAATGTTCCCACTAGCGCGGTTATCCGCAGGTTAGATGAATGGGGCACAATGTTACGTTGATATAAAAAAAAAATAAAAAAAAACCCACAGCCAATGTCGCGTCACGTCACTTCAAGTTGACTGGGGGACACGATGGCGGCGGTCAACAAGTGGAGCACTGTGTGTTTTTTGAACAAACTGCCAGTGGAAATCAAGTTGAGTGTAGGCTATGTCAGGCAAAGCTGGCTTACAACAACAGCACGGGATCCATGCTAAACCACCTGCGATGGAAACACCCGAACAAGTTGGAGGGAGAGACTGCTGCTGGCATCGGTGCTACCGCAACTGCAATAGAAAGAGATCATAAATCTCCGACGTGTAACCGGTTACACGTCGGTTAGAAGCCCCGTTTACACGTGTAGAAAACATTGTAAATGTTGACACCCCTAGTCATAACCATATATCTATCAGTTGATAATATATTGCTTTTGTGATGAGTTGTTAACGTAATGGGGATAGGCCCACATGTAGACATAGGTATTGGAGTCTGCCAAATTGGTGTCACCGACAATGTCGCTGAGTTGCTTCTGAATTGGGACAACTTACATGGAATTTTCAGTTCCAAAGCTCAGCGTGTTATCTGAATGTTTGTGAACACGACCTCAGGTCTTTTTAATAATTGAAGGGAGCCAATTTTAATTTCCCATTCACAAAATGTATCCCATTTTGTGACTGACTGTCAGGTGGCTTTGGGCATTTCAGCGTCAGCACTTGACAGTCTGGAGAACATAGCTGGGTGCCTCCATGAGTCGAATTTCAGGGGCATACGTGTAGGCCTATTAATTAGCTGTCAAGAGATGGCCAATGGCGAGACATTTCAGCGTATTACAGATAATGCCATGGATTCAGTTAAAAGTAATTATGATGATAATGTTGAGTCCAAGTCGGTGCCGCCATAAGAACAGATGGCAGATAATCAGAGCTTCATACAGTGTAGTCAAATTGAGCGAGGAAGAAAGAGCTAGTTGCCCTCGTGCTGAAATTAAATTTGTCTGCCACTGTAGCTGTAATGGCTGGAAGTGTCTTTGAAGGGTAGAAATTGACGGGCCCTCTCCTCAAAAAAGGTGCTCTGAGGCTGGCCGCCTTTCCACTGTCAGGTATTTCTGTGCACAGGAAATTGTCTCCCGGCTGTCGAGATATCTGCTCCGTTAAATATTTGAATATCCAGATTGAGGTGACAACAAACCATCTACTTTTGTTTGCTCCATTGGCGCTTGTCTGTGTGCCTGCACCGACTGCCTCCTCTTCAATATCTGTGCTCGCGGTGTTGTGGCTTGCTGACTCAATTCACAGAAGGCTGTGGCTTGCACAAGGAAATTCGAGAGTGAGATGGCCTTGAAATGGAGTGAGTCTGGTCTGGGTTATGGAGGGAATGATGACCTTATTCATTCCTCTTCAAAGTTCTGATTCAAGGAGCAGCTGAAAGCTTCCTCATCCCTATTTTTGACAGACTTTATGCACTGTACATTTCCTGAGTAAGGTCGTTTCCATTTCTGATCTGTACTACATGAGTATGTGGTGCAAAAATCAACACATAGGGAAAATTGCTAACATGTTATATGTACTCGGGTAGTTCAATTGGAATCCCATTACTTAAGAGTTTTGATGATGGTGGGGATCACCGTTTGAAATATTGATCCAAAGAAGAAAAATTTAGATTTGACGACCGTGAGGTCCAATGCATATGATTCATACGATTTTCATTCTCATTAAATTCGCTGAGCCCTCAAGCTCTGTATTCATTAAGTTTCTCAACCTATTTATTCAGGTTTTTTTTTTTTTTTCTGTCTGTGCACGCCAGAAGAATCGTCAAGTATCCCCAAAAATCTGTACGAGGATAAACCCTCAAACAAAGTTCAGGAAAACGCACTAAAGACTGCAGTGCTGCACATACAAACAAGCTAGAAAAGTCCATTGATGTCTCAGGACCTCACTTTCAAGAGTCTTTACAATTATTGATCTTGACAGTTGAGGGAAATATGCGAGATGCCAGTAGTGACAGCATATCCCCAGGGCAGCTCATGTCAGGCACAGACTGCACCTGAACTCCTGTGGAGGTGTTTGCGTAGAGAGGTGAAAAGTTATTTGAAGCTGGAAAAATGCTTAAAGATACAAAACCTGTCGCAGACAATAAATCACGCTGGAAAAAGAAATAACATTTTCACCACTTTAGTAAGATGAGTAGACCTCATAGTTGGATAGGAAACATTCAGGACTATGTACGTAGAATGGTGCTGAGGACTTGGCATCTGTAATGGTAATGACCAGTTTGCTTATTATCAGCGATCTCTAATCAGTCACTGGACATGTATAGCCGGGAGAGTCGGCTTAATGTGTAGTAAATCAAATCAAATCAAATTAAATCAAATCAATTTTATTTCAGAATCACAATGTCATTGCCTCAATTGGCTTTACAATCCGTACAGTGAACGACACCCTCTGTCCTTAGACCCTCGATTCCAGTGAGGAGAAACTTGCTATGTGTAGGGAAAAAAAACAACCTTTTAACTGGGGAAAAAAAAGAAGATGATAGAAACCTCAGGAAGAGCCACAGATGAGGGATCCCTCTCCCAGCACGGACAGACATGCAATCAGCGTCGCATGTACGGAAATGAACAACAAAATCACAGTTTACAAGTTGCATTCACAATAGTTATTAAAATCACTCAGACCTGCAGCAAGGCAGCAGAATCCTTTCAATGTGTCATTGTAACAGACACTGTAAACAGAAGATGAAGATTTACATTTTCAGAGAATGGGATTTAGATGTTCAGCCGATAACCAAAGCTTGGGAATATTGGGGCTCTATCTCAGATGAATTGTGCAAACTGTCAAAGGCAGAGCCTTTTTATCTCATGATGTTGCTGAATGCTGTATAGCAACATTATTTTTGCTGTGAGGTTTGCAGGACGACCTTTGCAGTTATTGTCATCATTATTAAACAGAAAATGTTTAACAAACATACAAGACTGAAATGTAATGTATGTAATGAACATCAATGAAAATGGGGCACTCGATTTCTTATTCAAGCAAATTGTTAACTTGATAGTTGCTTTCGAGAATGTTTTATCCATCATTTCACTTATTTGTCTACTGTCTGTGACTGTAGCAGCTCTATTGTCCTCTGTCTGAACTCTGATTGGTTAGCTCTCGCATGCCTGAGAGGGCCCGCCCACTGTGTTTCAGCAATGCCTCTCCCGGTGTTTTTGCAATCGTGGCCATGCACAGTGTTTATTTAGCACCTCGATCTGCTTCATAATGTAAAACAGGCATGGAAAGCTCACTTACTACAACATGGTCCCTTTATGACATTAAAGAGAAGAATGTTTTGCGGCATGTTTTCTCTGACTGACTGGTCACAGTCACAGTCTATCACTCTCAGCTGTGGTGGTTACCACTCGCTGGTCTCACCGCCTTTCCTTCACTTTGACAAAACACAGAATTTTCTGGCTCTCGTTTTGATGAAATGTGGCGGCCAGTAAAACGATTCCCATCTTCAAAACAAACCATTTACAGTTTGCATGGGAGACATCAGAGACACTACATCAGACACTGTGATATATGAATGAGGCGCATTTTCTGTGGTTTCAGTTTCTTCTCTGCAAGATGATACTTAATTCTGCTACTTTTACGTGTAAATGCAGCATTCATTTTGAACCCATTAAAACCTGCAGCGAGCGTCTCCCCCTCTCTATCCAACTGTAGGTTTTATTATGTCTGGAGGCTGATGGATCTGAGTGGCGAAATGATCATTTGCAGATGGAAGTTACGCCGTGATGAGGTTCATGATTCCAGCAGCCGTTACCATTACCGGTCTTTCCCCCAGCACATAAAGCCACACCACTCTGCCGTGAAGCCCAAGTTCCTGTTGCTGAAACTGACCTTTTAATTAGTGAGGCAGAAAACATCTTTCCAATCTTATTGTTACCCCACCCAGGATTAGTTTCCTCCCAATAGGAGTTGTTAGAAACCACTAGCTGAGGGACCATTTATGCATGTTTGTGGCTTGGTGTGGAGCTGTGGGGATTAGAAGGTGGTTAAAGCTTTCCAATCCGTCGTTTGCGGTTAAGATGAAGAATTGTAAACACTAATCCAAGCGCTTGCTTACTGACCATTGAACGTGTTCCCCTTAATGTGAGAAAGCAAACTCTCGTTGACCCAAAACAAGGAGAGAAAGTAACAGCCCAGTGTATTAGGAACTTCACTGAACGACTGATTAGCAAAATATCACCATGAGCAGATTATTATGCACGATTTACTTAACTGATTTCGAACAGAGCCTTGGAGCTTAGGTGGAAGGCAAAAGGCTGATAGCTTTTTTAGTGCTGGCTGGTGGGTTAAAGGGAGGGATTTTAGAGAAGTAATCTCTGAGACCGTAGTGTGAAGGATTGTTTCATAAATCAACAAGCAGGGCTTGCAGCCTTGCCAACAATAATATCATCTATCCATCACTGCGGAATATTAAAAATGACCTTTCCTTAAACAAACTGCATTAATTTAACTGGCAATCCCCTGCTTTCAATCATCCGTCTGCACCAAAGAACTGGATTATTTAAGTCCGCTCTGTTCTACAAACACTCGGGCTCCTTTTTGAAGTTCCTGCGGTTTCTGTTCAGTGGTCATCTACAGTACATGTCAGTGTGATTGCATTAATGCCATCACACTTGAAAAGGGAATAAGATCTCTCTTCTTCCACACTAACGAAGACAAGCAGATGATTTGAGGCTTTCCTTCCCGCCGCTTGGCTCCAAGAACAAAGCGCAAAGGAACCTTAGCTGGCTCCAAGTGTGCAGTTTCCCAAAGGCTGGGGGATGATAGGGCACATGATAAACACTGAAAATGACTCCCGAGCCCAGAGGATAGCTAAAACAAAATGAGCTGACAATACTCATTTTCATGAGCCCAAATTTAGATTGTTATGATTTCAGTAATGATTTTCCCTCAGCTGTGGGAAAGAAAGTAATTAAAACTAATTAGAGAAATTGTAAGAACTCGGAATGGGCCGGCTTCTGGGCTATTATTTTAATACTTTGCCACAGACACAGGTGAATGTTTTGTTATCTTGAGCATTTCTGTGCTAATGAGATAAACAGGCTCAATGCATTATCCACTTTAGTGGCTGCGCTGCCTAAGCTGCCCAGATCAGCTCGTTTATGCACTGTGCATGTAGTTATTGAGTGAATGCATGTGATTTATTTATTTATTTTTTTCATATCTACTGCAGCCATTGATCTCGTGTGTGGTCTTTACTGATGTTTACATTTCCCTCTGCCTTGTGACGAACAAAATGAAAGGCACTCAAAGTCCATAACTAATAGGATCAAAATGGTGGCGCAGACTACATGTGGATAAGAGCCTGGGATAATTGAGTTTGAGCTCAGAATCAGGATGCACTCGCAGGCCTGCGACTGAGCTCTGAAAGCCAGTAATCTCAATATCTATTGATTACCGACCCTGACCTCACCGTGTACAAAGATCATTAAAAACCTCAATTTGAACCTTTTAAAATTCCACTATGGGCCTCCACTGAGCATATTCTGCCTTCACACTGCAAAAAAACTGATCTGCACCTTTGTTCCTGTCTCATTATTCTTTTTCCTGTCAACAGAGAACACACTGTTCCATATTTCCAGCTCGCTGCTGGGGGGGTTGCTGTTTTTGGGATGCATACTTGGTAGCCGGTCCAGTGTTTTGCTATTCTTTTTCATGTGCCGTGTTGTTGTTCACACAGGCTAGCTGCACTTCTCCATCCTCATCCAACCCCTCGGCTCCCCCCCGTACAGCAGGAGGAAACCTAGAAACATGTGTTGCGGAGTAAAGTTACAGTTTTAGGCCTCGCGCCTTCCACACCAGAGAACTCTCCTCAGTGCTTATTGAACTTTGCCTCAGGCCAGCATGGCTATAGCTCGCAGCATGTCGGACTGAATAAGGGGCCACGTTTGCCACACGTTCATATATCCTTCTGTCCTGGTGTCCAGTTTAACTTCATTGACTTCATTGGATTTTTCCCTCCAAATCTCGCCTGCTTTTGTCTAGACAGCTGTGCACTGCTGGCGTCTTTGTGCTCTTATCCCATACAAGCGGAGAAGGGGAGAGACCCCATATGCTACCAGCTGCTAGACACATTTGCTCTCGCCGCCAGTAACTGAACCCACTGAGGAGGAGGGAAAACCTATCTCAGCTGCTGCCATAAGTGAATTAAAGGGCCATCTGAGCATTTGCCTTATAAGTTATATAATGTTCCGAAATGCTTCCTGCCATCCGGAGGTATATAGAACGTACATAACAGTAACACCGGTTGGGGAGAAATTATCACCATCACCGTAAATTTGTTCTGCATTTATTCATCGGCTCGCTTTCACTCCTCGGCAAAAGGCAAAATCTAGCCTCGAGGCTTACTTATATTCAGTATGTTGTTTGCCTAAGGAAGCAGGCCCCATATACGGTTGAATACGCCCGTTTGTAACAAAGAGGTGCAGCTGCATCAACCACACTCCCTTTTAAGAGGCTGCTTTATGGTCGAAGACATCCCTCTAATTTATATCCCCGCGCGGGCCCCTTAAGGAGCATATGAACCTGAGACACATGGGGTGGATAGGGTGTCCAATCCTCCCCCCCGCCACGATGGATTTAAGACCTTCCTCACTCATGGCTGCAGGAAAGAGCACATTAGTCTGGTCCGGGTCAAGGTCCAAAACAAGTTAACACTTTTAAATATTTTTGTTTCCTTTTTTTCCAAGTGGACGAAAAGTGCCTCAGGAGTTGTTTGATCAACATGCTGTTCTTTTTGCTTTGTACTGCATTGTAGTCCGGCTTTAGATCGGAGTAAATCATTTATTGGACATTCTGATTATCACATCTATGGTGTTATTTTCAGCAAGTTCTTTATAACTACATTACAAAAGGTGTCACTTCTCACTGGCTTTAAAATGTACATTGTGAGAGTTTTCAGGTCTTGACAGGATCATCCCTTTTGTAAATTGTTATGGATCACAGTTACAAAAGAACATTCATAAATGGCCTCGCACGGGGTCATTTTAGAAACATGGTTTTAAAACAGAAACAATCTCCGTTGAGACTAGCATTTTAGCGGAGTTTCAAAATGAATCCCTGTCCATACAACACACCTGAAAATGCATATTACATCACCATTCATGTGTAAACACGAAGTAGATGGTTACTTAGTTACAGGAAATACTATGAACGAGCAAATGTGGCTGCTTTTCACACAATCCTCCTTTAGTATTCTTTTTTGAATTATGTTTTTATTAAAGAACAGTCGGCAGCCGTTTTTGTCCCTCTTCCATTGTTGTATCAGTGATAAGAACCACAGCACCACGGAACCATGGGTGTCTGCATCATCATTTACAAAAATCTCTGTTGCAGCCCATCCAGTCATAAACACCATAAATTGAGTTTTTACTATGTCCACCCTGGAAGAGTTTCCCAAAATGCCTTTTATCTGTGTTCAAAAATAAGTTCCAAGTCATAAAAAGCCAGCCTCTACCTGTAGTGCGCAGGATTAGAGGTCAAGATCGTTGAATTGTTTGGTAGCCCTGGAGAGATTTATGCCATATTTAGTTGTAAGCTTTTGTTACCCTTTCAGCTGCATCTGTTTACCCAAGAATAAAATCGTAGCAATTCACAATGGACAAAGAGCAGGCATTTCTTTTAAGAAACCCTCCTACATGTTGCACTTTTAATGGTGAAAATAAAACCAATGTTTTGTAATGATTGACATTATGATCCCAGCAGAGAGAAGCTTTTATTAATAACCCAGCCGTGACGTGATTTGATTTCTGCGAGCGGAGGGAGAATGAAAATTAAAACTTCACTCCATTTGTTTTTAATATCACAGGCCACGGGCCGACATTAACAACAAAGTTAGGGCCAGCCAGCTGTATAGATTTTTTCCTTTCCTTTCTTTCTTTTCTGTGCATTTGGCACACAGATGGAGATTAGTTGCTCCTGATATAGCAAACAGCAGACCGACATCTGTTAAGTATTGAACTATTTTCGGATAGGTTTTCCCTCCTCTTTACCAGGAGGGGCTCTAAAGCAGATCCATTAGATTCCAAGCACCCAACTACTCGCATCCACCGTCTCACTGACCCAGTGGAAAAATTGCACTCGGGCTTGTTTAGCCACTGTCTAATGTGGCATCACAGAGAGGTGACATAATACCATAACACCGAGGGGGTGTGACTATTCCCGGGTCACAGGGCTAAGTGTGTGTTGTGTGTTGTTAACACTTTCATCCGAGTCCACAAAAGCTTCCAAAACTGTCGGGCTGGCCTCAGCAGAACAAGCAGATATCTATTTACATATCAGTCCAAAGGCTTTTGTTGTTTTTGTTGTTGTGGTGGTGGTGAGGGGCATGATTATGCACACTGGAACGATTTTCATGTATATTGAAAGAGCAGCACCGACTGGAATGCAAAATCCACAGAGGAGCACCCACGGGTGTTGAATGAAAATGCCTTTGCTCTGCTTTTGTATCAAGGCCTCGACAGCTCTCCTATATAGAAACCAGCTGTGGCCACTCTCAGTACCAGCTCTCCTTGATGAAAAGATTATGGACCCCTGGCTTTGATGTACACGCTTCTATACTGAAGCCACCGTCTGCTCACACCGAACCCACAGTTCTCCGCTTGCGGTCGGCATAGATCCCCAAGACTCCCATTTGAATTTCAAGAATGGGGTATTGTTTGCAAAGATATTTTACATTTTCCCCTCACCCTCCTGCACATCTTTGCAGCTGTGTACACTTAAGAGGATCTTGAGAGATGTCATTTGTTCACCGGACCCCAACAGTCGTGCTTTTTATATTGTGCATGACAGAGTCCTCGGGGACGAAATGCTTGAGAGAATTCGTAGTGTGAAGAGTTTAACAGATGACGCTATAGAAATGAAATATATGTCTGCTCCATCGGACCTGTAGACACTGCTGGGAGTTGGGGGGGATGGGGTTGACTTCATACAGCATCGCTTGCTACCAATTTCCATGTGCTTTGCAGCGCTGTAGCCGGCTGTCATTTGGTCAGTCATGCGTAGACGGCGTTCGTGCCTGTCCATCGGTCAGACAAGCAGACTCCTCCACGCTAATGTTACCACACATTTATTTAAAGTCGTTGTAAGAATCCAGGGATCCAAAGATTTAATCACACGACGTCGGTCTTATTCTTGGATTTAGCATTATTTCTATCAGTTATGATGTGCGCCCCAAACTAATTGATCCGGACAGGTTGTGAACAATTCAACGGATAGTCTAAACCTCTTTAATAGAATGTGAAAAATGAAGGAGCGCACACAAAACGGCGGTCATACATTTTCATTACAAAGGAGATCAGTCGGTCAAAGTTGAACAAGGAAGTCCGTCTGTAAGCTCCGTTTAAAACAGAAAGTTTTGGTAGTCATGCTGATATTTGTCCTTCTCCAGATAAGATAAAATCCGACGAGCTCAGCCAGCTCAGCAAATATCAGGACAGAGTAAGACACTTAGCTCCCTTTCACATGCAGCCTTGCCCTTTTTACCTCTTCTGATTTGTTTGGAGCAACATACGCTGTGACTGATAAACTATTCATGGGGCATTGAATTTCTCAAACCTTCCATTTGCCCACATGCAGGCCAGATAGATAACTGGTGTGTTCATAGGCTTTATTGAGTTTGGCAAGGAAAAGGAAAGGGGAAGGGATTGGAGCAAGTTATGGATGGAAAAAGACATGGGGAGGGGGTTAGCGATTGCTCTTTGGAAGCACTTGGAAAAGTTATTGGTTACTTCCTAACCTCTGTCTAGACAGAGTTAACAATTCTGGAGTGTCATCTGGAATATATGTGTTTGCCACACAAGCTCTAATTGGGATTTCGATGTGCTGCAGAGGATATTTGAAGATTTGCTCACTTGATTGAAAAAATGCTTTCACAGTGGCTCATTCCTGATGAACTGGATCATCGGTTTCCATCTGGAAATCTTTTAGGAAACTGGAATATTTTTAGCCTTCATACACAGGGGAGTCTGCCTTTTGAATTATTCATGTTGAAAATCAGTGCCTTGCGCTGTGTGTTATCTTAAACTGTTTAGCTAAGAAATGGATTTTAAGACCAAGTCGCAGCAATGTAACCATAATCTCCATGTCGACTTCTAAAGGGGAGAGTATTCTGTTGGAGAAGACTCCCCGAGGCACGCTTTCAAAGCCTTCCCCTTCTTGAAGGCGTTATGAAACAATAACAAATCATGACACCCGAGACGCGAACAAAGTTCCCATGGCCGATAGCTCTTGTCACACTTAACCCTGTTGTCCTGACAAATTTTCCTGACAGAGCCCTGTCAAACAGCATGTGAAAGCTTCCCATGCTCTGACACTCCTCTCATTCACTTTTGTCTGGTTGGCATAGAATTAAGAGGCAGCAATGCAAAAGCTCCCTATGAGCTCCCTATGATGAGAGGTTGTTTGGAGGTCAGCGTGGAAACCTGCGGAGTTGAAGGGCGCCAACAATCTCTGGGAAAGTGGTACAATGGATGCCTTGGTCATTTGAAAGGCCAGACAATGGGCCCGATTGTCATCTCACCTCTGACCTATGGTACATTTAGCACCAACCGTTTCGACCCACAAGTGAATCACGCCGATTATGTCTTCTTTCTCGCAGAGGCCGTAGAGTCAAATTCATGGGCCTGTTTAAGTGAGTGCACAAATCTCTCTGTGTTTGACAGGAATAGACTGGCACCAGCATCTCAGGTGCATTTCTCAATTTCTCATTTCACAGGTTTTCAGAGTCTGTGTTGGCACCTGTTGTAAATGAACAGAAACACACAGCGTGCACACGTGGCTGAGAATGATCGATCACATCGGGTGGGTTTAATCTGGCCTCGTGATCAAACATGTCGGGGAAGAGCTGATCTTAAACATGAACTTCCTATGGGGTCTGTAGATTAAACATGCCAGGTACTGATATCTTATTTTAATTCTCATTCATGTTCTCTCTGATGCCAAAGGTTCACGTAAATTAAGCGTTTAAACCATCCTGGAGTTGTACCCATGCATGCCTCTGAAACAACCTTTGTAGCATTCTTTTCTAATCTGTAAGCGGGGGTCAAGGGGGCGCAAGATAAATCAGAGGGATCATGAGATGATTAACAATTTACGAAAGATTGAAACTTTTCCAACTCTCCCCCTGTCACCCCTTTTTTGAATTATTTTTTTAATTCATTTTTGTTGAATTACTGGGTAGCTTTAACTCTTTGGTGCTGTTTCAAGTAATTTTGCTAAGCTAAGCAAAATAAACAAGGGTAAGCCCTCTCTGATCTTTGGCAAACAGTCTTTAACAATGAATTTAAAGTACAGTGTTCTCGAAGTTGGGCCACTTCCCGCCAGTGCCATGCAGATCATCTGCCTCATTAATCGGGAGCGGGACTCAGCTATGTGGCTTTTTTTCACATCGCTGAGCATGTATAGCCCGCACAGAATGGTTGGCCAGTTTTTACTACACAAATCCCTGTCTGTCACTGGGGGAAGGGCAGCGGTAGTCCTCAGTTAGTCGGCTGCCACACTAGATAAATTGGTTGTGTGACTGGGTGAACATGTGTTTGCCATGGGAATCTATTTCGCTCTTCTTCCCCTCGAGGTTCCAATTGTTGTTGATTTTTGGGCCACAGCTATGTGTCACTAACAGCTTGTAAGGAACACAACAGGGGCAGCGCACAGGCACGCGAGCAGTTGGGTTATTGGAATAGACATATCTCTACGAAGAAATTCTCGAATCCAAAGCTGTGGCGAACCTGTCTGCAAGCTGGAAAGATTTCTTCTTTTTTTTTTTTTTCCCCGACTTTTATGCTGGAGTGGATTCATTTGTGTTGGTCAGTACTTCCCCCTGTGAGGGCTTGTCTGGCTGAGCGGCTGTGCAGGGTGAATTCTGGGTGATTTTCTTATGTGATTTCTCTTGCCTCACAGTGTGAAGTACAGAGCCTGACCAGGATGTTAACACGCTTCAATTCAGAAGACCTTTAAGCAGGGATGAACTTGAAGCTTTTGGGCACCGCTCCCAAACCAACCGGGGAAACATCGGAAAAAAACACAGACAAACAGCCAACACTGAATATCCAGAAACATCCAACTGCTGCACCAGTGTAGAGTTGTGCCAGTGCTGAGACTCCAAGAAGAGAGAAGATAATTTTTCTCTGAAGAAAACCTCGCCTTTTTTTTTTCCAGGGAGCCTTAAATTCTTCTGGGGTTGAACTGTGCTTGCCAGTGCTGAGAGTTTTTATTCTCTGCCTCTTAGTACAAATACATCATTGCTTTCATCCTTTACTGCATTGTGAATCTAAGCGACTGTTCATTGGTCGTGAAATTTATCTCGCTTTAGCAGGTGGTGAAGGGAATCCACACAAGGATGGCAGGGCCTACACCAAATTTTTCACAGGCATGTTTTAAAATGGCAATCACATCTTGTTGTTTTTGTTCCTCTTTTGTGTTATCCTCGAGAGGTAAATAAACTCGTATGGTTGATTACTGCCTGTTCATGCTGTGTTTACCCAAAGTCTGATGCGTGTCTATTGTCCATTTGATATACATAATTAAGAACCCAACTATTCTTGAGTTACCTCCTGCTTCCTCTGACTTTATTCCCCTGACGGATGACCTATTACTCAATACTTCCTGCCAAACTCTGGATTAAGTGATCCCCTGGCCCATTGGAACTCTTGTTAACTGTCATCAGCAATCATAATTGTAAACGTCACAGCTAATTGGGCGTGTACAGTGACCTTTCCATCAAGTGTGTTTGTTGAAGCAAAGGGACAAGAAGCAGAAACGCAGCCCAAATGCAGGAATAAGTGGTGATACCTGGGCTCATTTATATTAATGTGCAAGTTTAATACAGTACGTAGTAGTTGTGCGTGTATACACAATGCAGTTTTTTTTTTCAGATCGGATCCAACTCCTGAATTTAGATATCCGTCAGTTAGGGCTGAGCAACATGGCATAAAATAATATATTTTAAGGCTCTAATGTCATTATATTTTCACCAAAAACCTTGATATAGATATTACAGCAATATTGTGGTGGATTATTGGTACCAAAATTGGTACATGGATATAGTGACTAAGTGGGTAAAGTAAAGCAGTCTGGTCAGTTCAGAAAAATCACTTTACTGTAATCCAGCCTTTTAAAACTGAAAAAGACAGCAATTATGCCAAATCAAAATATGTCATTGTCCAAAATTTGCATCAATATCACAGTAATGACGGAACTGTTTCTAGCGCACTTAGACGATCTCATGTTATGTTACAGCGAGTTCAAGCTCCGCCTGCATGTCTGGCTCATAGAATTCTTAGAGAAAAAAAGCATGCAGACCTTCACGTTGGCTATGGGCTCAGACTTGCATTAGTATAATCTATAAAACACATCAAACTGTAGAATGGATCAATGGGTCAGCACCTGATAGCGATATTGGATCAGATCTGTCCTTGTTAAATCCTATTAATCTCTGAAGTATGTTAAGATATGCGATACGGAAATATATCATGCAGTGACCTCAAACATTCGTCTTTATAAAAAGAAAAGGTGTTGCAGTAATCTCGGGGACGCAGTGACTACTTGTGCCTCATGCTTAGGTCTGCTGTATCTATCAAAAATGAATCAAAAGACGCGAGCTCTGCTCCTCACAGAGGCATTGAGCACATTTGCATTGTGTCCGTGAGCAATTCCACTGGACTGATTTGATCTCAGTCCAAAAGTTCACGCTTTCAAATTCTTGTGTGACTGAGCCTTAAGCCAGCGGATAGTCAGAGAAACAAGAATACATTCCGAGAAATACTCTGAGAGGATCAATTGGAGTTTTCTCTTTCTTGTACAGTGCTGTGATAGGTTTGAGAAGTGTTTATTCTTACTTTGCACAAAGACTGAAAGCGATGGCCAACTGGTCGCCTGGTTTCTTCACATTACACACAGCAGATTTGTGTTTACCAACCTGTAAGTTTCTATTTGTCTCTCCCTGTGGGCAGAGGGCACTAACCACCAGTGTCTGCACACATACCAGATGTTGATTGGTGTAGATGTTTTACACTCAGTGAATAATGCAGTTCTTTAATGCTTCCTACCGACAGATAAAACACCTGCAGCTGTATAAAGCCCTTACAAGAGAGACCCACCTATACACTGAACATTAACATGTTTGAGCAGCATCTGCCTCCCCCCTCCCCCCTGAGGGTTTGCAAATGCGCAGCAGGCGGATAAGAATCTGCATTACTTGTCAGCTGCAATACATCAACACACTGAGCAACAACTTATCAGTAGCTATCAACATGTCGACTTGTCTCAGAGAGTCAGTTGATCCATCTCCTCTGACAAGGCAGTTCTGGATGGGTAAGTCATGATGTTGGAATTCATTCTGCCCACTCTGTGGAATTGATGCTGTTTGTCCACAGTTCACTTCTCCCTGGTTAATGGGTGATTAAGTTGGCACAGGAGACCACATGACTGATGAGGCTGCATGACTGAATTGCCAACTACAGTGGGAACTCGCAGTTTCGGTTTCGCAGCACTGTTCCTGCATAGGTGCTACTGCCTGGGCTCGACAAATTAGGATGGTAAAAGAAAATAGAATAAAAAAAATCACCTCATATGTTTCTTCTATAACCCAGTTCAGGCAGTAGCTCTCTACTGTAGTTTAAAAACTTACTTTTGGGCAAAAGTGTACAGAGATTGAACTGAAGAAAAATCAGTATGGGATTGTATTACAGAACTCTATAATGAGGTTATTAATGCATTGCTGTCATTTATTGATAATTTTATTAAACAGACGGGTGCACTGAAAGGCCTTTCCCCGCAATTACGTGCCACCGTTTTTGCATACAAAACGTTCCCCCACGATTCATTACAAACGGTGAACACTGAAGGCAAAATTACATCAACCTGAAGAACTCAATTTAGAGGCGCTATCACCTTGTAAGTCAAAAGTCCCGGCTCCTTTTTCGGATTTAACAGCCCTGATGGGATAAACTTGATGAAGATTATTTCGAGCTGCGAGAATCGTCTCATAAAAGAACTCGGTGGAAAACTCGGCAGATATGCACATTCATGTCGCTCATAATCCTCCTGATCATGTGGGGAATTTGCACAGTTTTGCACAGATTGAGACATATGAGGTGCAGGTGTTCCTATCCGTCGCTGCAGACATTTTAACCCTGAACTTCCCACCCGAGGCTGTGTTTCTTTCCCTATCTCTAGTTCCCTGATCAGCAATTAAATAGATGATTCTAATGGTACCATCACCCATAAGAATTATGATCGAAACCAAGAAAAAGATTCTGGTGTAAAGAGAATAATGCCACCTTAAAGCCTTACACGATATTGCACCCACTCAAGCAGTTGTTTTCATGCGTTGTACGGCCAGACGGCCCACAAATCTGCTCCATACTCGTCCAGTATGTGCAGGTTTGTATCTTAAGTATTTAAATCTGAACACCAGGTATGGACTTTGATGTTAAAAGGCAGCAATTGAACCCTTGAACCCTGCTACCTCGCACCGCATTCCTAATCTAATTCCAAAATCCACAGGGTAGTGTTTTCCCTCCAAAACCGACCACACAGAGCAGAGTCCGCCAACAGGATTGCTAAACAATATGTGTGTGTGTCTGCCAACTGCCACTGAACACTTCATGCACACCACAATCCCCATAACCCCTCTCTGACATTCACTGGAATATTAGGCAAAATCAATAGCTGACTTCAAAGTAACCGTCATTTACCATAATATTTGCAACACCCGGTACATTCGGAGGATATTAAAGTGGTTTCGGTCCACACATTCCAGAGATCAAAAACAACAGATGAAGCAGATAACCTCGGATCCAACCTGAATAAAGACAACTTTGCTTTGCATGGGAGCTCTGCGCAGGAACAGCATAAATGCTTTCTTTGCAATGGCAATGGCCTTTATTTTTATTCCTGTACCTTCCTTTTCTGAAGAAGTGGCACTCCTGTTTTCGAGCTCTGAGGGAAAAAAACATTTTTATTGAAGCTTTAGATCAATCTTATCTATCTGTGTCCTTTAAAACTGAAATGTTTTCCTCCCATTAGTTGTGTGGCCCTCAAGTCTGTCTGTCCAGAGCAAGACTAAAATGACAAGATTTAATTTAGTGTTGGCTGAATCATTTAGATTTTTGTGACCCCTGACGTTTTGTAGTGTCACTGTTGGGACAAGATGTCCCTTTGTCCAGCACTTTGGTTGATGACAAAATAGAATTCAATAAAACATTCTGGATTGTCATAGTCCCTGGGGGATGGACCTTTGTGACTTTATGAAGCCACAGCAATTTCCTTTATTCCTCTCATCACACCAAAATCTACAAATATACACAAAAAATGTAAAATTTACATTTGACTTTGCCCTGAAATTGACCAAACACATTAATACATTAACTCCATTAACACATCAACTCCTTTGTTGTGGTGACTAACTATTTTGCTGTGAATCCAGAATGTTTTCTGAATTTGTCTCAGTGGTCCCCCAAGTCTGAGTTGTTCTTTGTGTCTGGTTGATTACATACTTAATAATTAATGTGTTCACTGAGCTGTTGAAAAGACGACAACGCTTATTGAATCATTATTTTCCGCACATTTCCATTGTTACAATAATAATCCCAGCAAATAATGTTAATTCCATTTTGTTGAGTAGTATTAGCTCAACCAGTACAGCAAGTCCTCTCTTCTTGACTGGCAGATTTCTGCTGGATTTGCTCTCCTCATTTCAAAAGCACTTTGGGAAAGTCCTGTACATTTACTTCACTTATACTTGCTCTCATATCGTTGTTACCATTAGATGCCTCTCGCTTGTCACTAATGATCAACAGTCGCAGTCTTTTGTCTGCCAGGTTATGTTACATCAGCCAATAGCACCTATAAAACTGAAGCTATTTTACACTAATTGCATTTGGAAAAAGAAATGTATTCATTACCCAAGGCAGTCTTATTTCTAAGATGTATTATTTATTCGTACAGTAATGATCAGAAAAAGATATCCACTTAATTTGATGTTGTTGCCTTGCAAATTGTAACCCTCTCGAACAGTGCACTCTCAAAAGGGCAGCTTTCCCCATAAGATCTGGAAAAGATCACAAGTTCAACGCAGAAACTGCATTAGTAAATGTCTTGGTGTTAAGTCTGACCTGTGGGTGGTTGAAGTCTGTGATTGTAAATGCTGCATCTCTTACTCTTTTGTCTTGACCACCACCCACTGCTCCACCCATTTAACCCCCATCCACTTGCCCATGTGTGCATCTGCACACAGGCAGGAAAAAAGAACAAAATAAAGACCTTTCTGAGTGCCATCTTTTTTCCTTTTTTTAACCATTGTGCACTTATGGAAGGTCTAAAGGACTCATTTGCATGTTATGTCCCTCCTTTTCAGTACCCAGATCCATCTGATTTATGATGACCCTATAAAAAGCACAAGTGTCAGGGATAGAGGCAGGGCTGACACATGCAAATTGCTTCGGAGATTTATTGATGAACCTCTGCTTTACAAAGTGGCGTTTGAATGAATTGTAAGGCATCCACCAGTTTTTAATTTCAGTGAAAGGGAATTCATTTGAATTTATTAAGCTGCACTGAGAACTTTTTTTTTTTTTTTTAGAAAATCCCGTACTTTATAATTTACATTCCTGCTGACTATTTTCCAAATCATACCCAGTTTTTTGTGATTTCCCCGTGGTTTCTATTAATTTTACGATGCTATAAAAAAACAACTATAATACTTGCTTGCGATAAGTAATCTGTCATGGTGAATAATTTATTTCATGAATAAAAATGTTTTCAAAAGCAACTACTGGAAAAGTGTTGCATTCATGAGCTGTGATGTCAGACAGTCAAACACCGGAAAACAAAGAGCAAGCGAATGGAAACATTGTGAGAGAATGACCTGAATGAGGTTCTTTCATTAAAAAGATTGCACTGCTGTTCAGCGTCAGAGTGGGTTTGAATGCACCATCAGAGGAGAAGCCTTTAATATGGTCCCTGCTCACAGCTGCTCACTCCTAATGATGAATGCATTACCTTGTAACAATAGGTAGCTTCAATGAGTTTCAAGTCTCTGCAAGTTGATTTTTGTTGCTGAAATAAACCAAACCCTGGAGAGCTGCTAGGAAGGTAAGCAGATCAATTGAGAAAACAGTTTAGGTGTGCTTCGGAAAAGTCTCAGCAGTATTGAAAAGTACATTTAATTTGCAGTTAATGGGCTGAACCATGGAAAATTACCGGTCCTATTTTTTCACATTGTTTATATAGCAAACCTTCGTGTTTCAATCTACACAGTGCATGTACCATAACCTACAGCCCATACCGTGAAGGGACTCAGCCAGATTGTATCCATGTCTGAGTGTGTGCTGCTATATGAGCTATAGGATGGTTTCATGGCTTGCCCTAATAGTGATGAATGATTCAGGCCAGCATGGCACCCAAAGGCTAAAGGAAATCAGTAGCCAGTAAACGCAACAAAGCAGAGCTGCACTTCTCGAAAAACCCAAAGCTCTCCCTCTAGGTTCCGTTGTGGTCTCACACCTTATTTAGATGTGTTTAAAGGTAGAAATGTGAAGACTTTGCTTAATTCATTTGTTAAGTTGCAGACTACATGCCGTGGATGCCCTACAAAGTGATGCCTCGAATTGTTTCTGTGACATGACCAAGAGTTGTTGGCTTGCGGGCTCACTCGACAAACATTAAGTGCAAAGTTGGGCACGAGGGGCCCGAGACAGACTTCTAGTTAAGGGAAAGTCAACAACTATTCCTTCTGAAATATCATGGGGCATGTTGTAAGACATCAATCTAAACGAGCAAAGGGAGGAAAACAACTCTCAGGTATGCTAGTCTTTCCGCTGTGGTCTCATAAAGTGTCCTAGTGAGAATCGGTTGTCTTCCACTTTGACACAATACAAGGGATAAAAAGACAAATTGTTGTACCCGCCTCTCATTCTTCTTCCTGACACTTATTGGGCTGACGTTGCATTGTTTGGAACAGGCACACATTTGTCAGAAGCATTTATATAAGGTTATGCTTTAAATAGTACAATCAACAGGAAGCTCCCTCGGTTACCGTGTAGAAATTGTAGTTTCTACAGTTCTACCGACACTCCATTTTATAAGAGCTTTTCTTATCCTTGGCACAGGAACTTGTCTGCATTCACCATAAAACATCAATGTAAAGTCTTTTTCCCTTCCCGGGGAAGGTGTTGGGCCGAGCCATTACTCAGTTGCACCCCATTTACCCAGTTAACACTCTGTCATTTAGAGTCCACATTTGCAGACACAACATCGCTGACGTCTGAACCTCTCTGATTAGAACTCGCTGCGGCTGTCTAATCTCTGGGTATGTAAAGATTGTAATTTCACTAATGTACTTTTTTTCCCTCTCCCCTCTTCCCATGTGGTGACCTGGACTGGCCCTTTTCTCTTCCGTCTTATCAAGGTAAGAGAACTTCATGTTTTATGTTGTAAGAATTCACAAGTAATTTCCTGGTAGCTTTTCTGAGTGAAGGCGAACGGTTACACGAGAACACTGCACAACCTCCGATGCTGACCCTCAGTATGCATTGCTCCAAGATGTCCTTGAAACCACACAAAGGCTATTGAACATACCGTACAGGCAGCAGCGTCTTCAATGAATATTAGTGTTATCTGAGGAAAACGGTTATTGTCTCTGTTCCCAAATCTGCCTCTAAGCCAGCTCGTGTAAGTTCAGAGAGGGGCATTTCTGTGTGGTTTCCGTGCTGGGCTCAGCCTTACAAGAAAACTGTACCTTGAGTATCTTCATCCTGCTGGCTCTGTAGGAATTTATGACGTTCAAAGGAGTCCTAGTTTTAGCTTCTCCTGCATTCTTTTGAGCTGAGAGCAGACATCTAGCCTCCTCCTCCTCCTATTTTTTTTTTTTTTCTTCTGCTTGTCTCATCCGCTGTAAAATAAGGGCCCTTTTTGACCACGGAGGTTGAGAGCAGGTGTTTTTTGTATATGTTTTCTGATTAGGACTGCCTCAATTGAACTCAGTTTTTTCCTAAAACTGTGGAAAGCTTCAGATGCTGCATAACAAGCCTGTTTACTCTGGGGTGGCTGTGTTTACCCATGAATGTCTGTCATTAGGTTAGAGCTCTCAGGTCTCAGGAGAACCGCTCCGACTGACTTTGTTTGATGTTTCTGTGGAAAGTAAGCTAAAGTTTTAAAAATGCTAAATCAGTTGTGTAAAATCTATGTTTGGAGCTAATGTCACCCTTTCAACCAGACTGACGCGATTTGCATTAAATGTCATCGCCCCTTTTTCTCAGTTACAACTCTTGACTCGAGAAACCAAGACACATATCATACACCTTCTTGTGGAATCAGCGTAATCTTTTTAGCGAACACAACCCAGCGTCAGAATAAATGTTGACAATATATATTTCTGCAAAACATGGACATGTTGATTTCAGTCTTTGAAACACTTTTTGCGGCTGTGTCTTGACATAAATATTTGCTTTTGTAGCCACCAGCAGCTTAAAAATAATACAAATGTTTTCTTATCTCTGGTTTACAGAACATACATTGCCGACATTCATTCTGGCAATTGGGCTTAGATATCTCATCTGCTTAGAAATCAGATGAGATATCTATGTTATTATGAAATCTTTGGAACGTTACATCATCTACTTTTATTGGGTGTGTGTTTAAATTCTGTGGACTGACAGAAAAAAAAAAAAAAAAAAACCTACAAAAAAATAGATATCCAAGGACAGTATTGTAACACTGCCATGCCTACTGAAAGCATTTTTGAGTAGTGATATCGGCAAATTGTCCAATGCATTGTCCAAAGAATCAATATAATATCATGTCAACGTGTGCAAATTATGTCAAATATTATGCTTAAAACAAAAATTGCACAAGTCTGTTACTGGTGGGGCTATTAACACTGAAGGACATTTAACATGGGTCAAGAATTTCAGAGTCAAAAGTTACAAAAATGTCAGATTAAGACCTGTATGAATGGGCACCACTAGAATCAGTGTCAGGTTTATTTTAGGAAAAAGGCTTAGTAAAGCCAGTTGCGTGTGAGCAAGGCCATGGAAAAGTATTGGATTGAAAGAGATGTGTGAGTGCACATATGGCCTCGCGCGACCTAGTTGTTTGTCCTCCTTTCCAATCCTCAAAAGGTTAGATTGAAATTCAGGTTAGGTTTGCTTTTGGCTCAAGGCAAGTGAGGATTCATTGTCTCCAGCCTAACAACTCGTGGTTCGCGCAGGGCAAGGCCACTGTCGGTTTAATAATATTGCAACACTGACTGGGCAGCGGAGCTGGAACGTATTGCATTACAATATCCACCTCCATCTCACACACATTCTCAGAAACATGAATCCCACATATTTTTTTTCCCTCACTTCTATTATTTTGCAATCTTCACTGCTTCAGAATCATCATAACGATAATCATCGTGGTGCTCTGGTTTAATGAATCTCCCCAGTAGGCAAACATCATGGCTGTTTAAGAATTCTAATATTTGAGTGCAGAACAGTGGTGTGTTTGCTGTAATGTACCCGTGAGCTGTGCGGGTGACTTTCTGGCTTGTACTTTTCTGTCTGGGAGGGCTGAGGAAGGAGAGAGCGGGGTTAGAGGACATGTTAAATGCAAATATCTCTCCTCCCGTCTCCCGCGCTCTTGCAGAAACAATAGGCTGGATTCTGTTTGACATGGATGAGTAGTGTGCTCGCGCTCTCTCTCTGTCTCTCTCTGTCTCTCTCTCTCTCTCTCTCTCTCTCTCTCTCTCTCTCTGCCTCTGTCTTCCTTTCCTCTGAATATATTCCACAGCTGTCCAAGAGGGCTGAGGAGAACTTACTGCAAATATTAACAGTCTGTAGCTGTGCCTTTTGTGGCAAACTGTTCTAAAGCCACAGAGGCTTAGAGGACAAGATATAAATGCAGGCCTAAGACTAGCTGATACAGATTTGGTAATGAGGGGAGGAGGAGGGCTGAATTAATGCCAGATTCACGTCACCGTGGAAGGAGTGGAACAGGATGGCATTTCATGGCCATCACTGGGGAAGTGTTCAAGTGTTTCACTTGCCGGGACTTATCCAGGTGCCAGACAGACGGGCTGCCTCTGTTTAAATTTGTCATGACGTGACCTGAGAGGTGTATTGATGGTATTCATAGACGTGTCAGAAGGATAATTCCTCTTTGCAGCCCTCAAGAAATAAGTAAGAGAGTCAGCCGTGAAGTGTTTTGTTCACCTAAAATCTAGAAGAGAACTCAGAGCCTGCTGGCTTCAAGGACAGTCTGATCTACTTCAAGACTCAGATGCTATTTTTCTTCTAATGTGAGTCGTGGTAATGATTTTTAGTCTTTTCTTTTTTCATTCGTGGCAATATTTAGGCGCCGAGACAACTGTGGAGCATGCGGTCCACTTTTCCCACCTCAGGTCCACCCAGGCTCGACCCTCTTGCCCTAATTGGGCTTTTCTCGCTCCAGGAGCTTGTCTTTTTTTGATGAGAGAGCCTCTCGGAATAAAAATAATGATGCAAAAGACAAGAGCCCTTCAGGTTGTCATCAAGAAAACATGGGCGAGAGATCAACCGAACAACTAATGAAAAGAAGTGTACAGGACAAACTCTTCTCGCTTTGAATGAATGCAAAAGGGAATACAAATGAAGTGCTTTAAAAGGCAGAGCGGCGCACGGCCACGGAGCTAAACAAGAAATAAACACGTCCACAAACATTTACGTAACTGCTGTGTGTTCAGAGAAGTGCTCCTCATTTCTCTTTTATTAAAATGATATAAATGCTCCAGGCTATTCTTCAGTGTGGACGCAGCTTGTCCGCATTGTAATGGAAGCAAGAGTGGAAGTATAAACTCGTTTGAATTTGAATATCAGAGTGACCCACACGTTTACACTACAGGCAAGCAAACATTTTATACCGTTGCTGGAGGGAAATTGAGGGAGGACATCACTTCCCTTGCTTCTTTTGTCTTTGTCTGGCAGGCATCTTTCATTCAGACAATTTTTTTTATTTTTTTTTTTTCCTGTCAGTTTAAAAGAGAAAGACGCTGTTTTGCTTGGAATTTAAAGCACGCCAGACTCCATCATCTTTTCAGAGACTTATGGATGAAATCACAGATGCGGCATGTTTTTCTGCAGTTTACGATGCAAACCAATCACGCAGCAAGATGTGTTTATAGAGACTAGACCCATTTAGACCTATTTGGGAAAAATCTTTCAACGAAAATGTACATTTAACATTACATATCAAAGCATGCGTTGAAAAGATGATCTCAAAGTATGCTTCCGCCTGTCACCGAACGGCGCCATAGTTCGATTTAAGTGCATCATTTTCAGGCTCCCCGTTGCGACCTTAATTAGAAAACATATCGCTCAGGCCTCGCAAAACAAACTAGGGCTATAGAACTATATGTTCCCCGGTTTAAAAGCGCTGTTGTGACGTGCTCAGTAGAACGGTCGATGTCGAGGGAATTATAATGATTTTGAGTTACATCATGTCTCGATTATGCCATCCTTCATAGTTTAAAAACATTCACACAGAAACACATGCTCTCTACCAATATATAATGCCGGCAGCTCTCTCTACCACCCAGCGCCTCTGCAAGGCCTCCAACCAGTGGGTGAATACATTAGAAGACGGATGGAGGAAGGGAGCGGCACAAAAGATGTCTGTAATGCAATAAGAAAGAATAAAGGGCTTTTTAATGAGAAGGCCTCCACCCCCTCTGATGCTCACCCTGCCAATCCAATTGTTTCATTATTCTGAGTGGGAAGTAAGAGCAGCAAGGCTTCAGAGCTGGGTTTTTTTTACTGGAGACTGAGGGTAAAAAGGTCCAAGCTCGATCAAATCAACGGTCAAAAAGGACATTTCACATAATGTAAAGGTCATCCTTTACCGTCTGGACCCACAGCAGCCAACATCTGCCTGCACCGGTTCATGTTTCTTTTTTTCTTTACCTCATTACTTTGAATGTATGCTGATATTTCAATGACCGTCTGGTCTTTTTAATCTTAAAATAAACTACATTTTCCTTGAACATCAAAGCCTGTATGGAGCGTCTGTGATGTCAGCCATACGTTTCTGAAGTAAACTTTGAACAGAGCATCCGCACTTGGTCAAAGGAATGGAGGTTCTAATGGAAACGAGGTGGGATGTGGGAGTATGTGTGGCTGGATGGCTGACGATGATATAATAAAGCGTCTGTCAAACAAGCAAACACACCCCGGATCATTATTCTGCCCAAGTCTTGATTAAAGACAAAGAACTGACTACCGGACAACTGTACCACCTCCGCTTGGAAGTTTCCATGTTTAAAACTTCCTGTGAACTCCCTTCACCCCTTTGTATTAGATCTGGAAGAAAAACGTGCCATATTCCTTATAATAAGACCTGTGACAGTCCATCTGGACAAGCTAACCAGTGCTGACTGTTGATGATTAACTGGCATCGGGTCACTTGGTATATCAGCAGTTCAAACTGGTTAGGGACATTTGGCTTTGGTGAGTAAAACCCATGTGCCTTTCACAATTTCTGACTACGGCGGCTCCAAGTGGTATGCATAGGAGTTCAAACTATCTGGTCAGGCTCTAACAAAGCTGTGAGTTTGTCTGTTCCATCCAACACTTTGTGTGTGTATGTGTGTGTGTGTGTGTGTGTGTTGGATAAACAGGGGCAGATTTTGAGGCATAATTCTAACATAGATCTCCTGCTGAGTACATCATAACTTGTTTCAAGGCAATTACTTGATAAAAAACAAACTATCCCGCCAGAATATTTGGTCAAAAACTACGTTTTTCAAGGCAGCTTGGGTAAATCTCTGTTGAAAGAAAGACCAGTCCCTCGAGCCGTTGGGCATTTTTGTAGTGGCAGCATCCTTTTGTAGATTTCAACCTGTTCTGCCGAGAGGGGCCTGTGCATTCGCCTCACATGCAACGGGTTATTTGAGTTCGTCTTTAGTGCTCACAGAGGAATGGAGCGTTTCATTTTGGTAGCGTGGCTGTAGGGCATGGCTGGTGTTCAACTGGATTGAGTTATCAGCCATCTTTGCCTTGTTGCACACCAGAGAAGGGAGCTGTATAAATCTTTCAATCACACATCATCCCCCAAGTGTAAACAGGCAGCCGTGTATGTGTATTTGCGCGCACTTCCATCACATGGTGTTCTGTGACACTAACTGGGAATGGAGTACTAGAGCTACAAAGTTTTTGTCAGTTTGCAGATTGTTGGACGTATTTTCTGAGTGCCGCTGTTTCGGCTGATCTGAGAGCTGTTACCGAGAGGGTTAAAAACCACCAGACCAGACCGTGGGCAATTTTCTGTGCCATTCCCCCCTCACTTTATTTTCAATTCACCTGAACTTTTTTGGAGGGTCAGTTTGATTAGAAGTGGTTTCTAAAATTACTTTTTTTCTGGGACACCAGCTAAGCATCCTTGAGTGGTTTCCTGCCAGAGTTATTTACTGTGATATGTTATTTTTAGTTTGGAAGCTCAAGCATCCTGTGTTTAGGTATGATATTTAGAAAGTGAAGAATGTTTAAGGATAGGATTGGAAAATTTCAGACCTCTCACCAAAGTTCTTGATATAACACTCACGTGCCATGTGTACGTTAGCAGAATTGTTGATTTCTGCGACCCGAGGCCACAAAATGATCCTTTCAGAGCAACACTGCATTATAAAAAAAGTGGACACTGATAAAAAAAAGTGGACAGACTACTTCTCCCATTGTTCTAGTCCTTGTTTGAAGTTTTTGAGGCAATATTGGGTTGTCAGTTCAAGTGCTTATCTTAGACCTGGCACCCACATGTAGGTTTGCTGTCAGTGTTGTTATTACCTGAGAGTATCAGTCAGCCGCGTCTCTACAAGGAAATAGTGTCAGGGGAAAACAGAGGAAATTTCGTTCCAAAAAATCAATAACTTCGGTCCAGCCAATAAAGAGGAAAAGGACGTACTGCAGCCTCCAGGTCTGAAGGGTGAAGCTGAATGTGAAAGTGACCTGCATTCTTTCTAATGGCCAGCAGGGGGCAAGTCCTCGGTAGCAAAACAGGAACAATTGTATGGAAGTCTATGGGAGAATGCATTTACGTCTCACTTAATTTATAACTTAAAGTAAACAAGTCACTACCACGCCCTAGTGTCTGCAGTCAGATCCAACCCTAACTCCTCCAAGTTCCCCACCTCTTGTCTAAATATGGTCACTTCTGACTCCAAAAGAAAAAAAAAAACAACCCAAAAAACGAGATGGCACTGGCCAAAACGCCAAACTCAATTCTACAAAATAGTAGCTCAAAAAACAGTGGGTGATGTAACAGTGTCTTCGTCCACTTCTTTAACACCGTCCTGTGAATTTCATCCCCGATCTCTTATGGTGAATTAACGCTTAGCCTACCTGACCGAGAGTGTATGTCCAGGGGAATGTTTAGTCTCCATTTGGTCTTTCAACATAAAGATGGAATGCGTGTGTCTTATTACCGTAAACTTCAACAATTCCAAACCTTTTCCTTTTAAATAGGGCAAGCATCCAAGAGGGTGTTCTTGATGTTGGCCTAAATGCCCTTAACGGCTTATCCACTTGAGCAGCATCCCAATTCAACATATGCCTTTTAAAGCCTTTTGATATGAAATATGGATGGGCAGATCTGTGAAATAAGTGAAAGTAGATGAACTCAAACTTTGCCCCGTCTTTTGAACAGCGCAGTATTAGATTTTGGAGATGAAGCAAGTTCGTGTCCTTGAAAAATTGATGACACCACCGTAAGGGGGATCAATTCACTGTATGAGCGGATTTATTGCATTTGCGGTGAATGATTTTTGGCCGGGGACCAGAATAAATTAGGCTCTGTGGGGAACACAGTGTAGTCTGTGTATCTGATTTACAGTATGTAGGTGGAAAGGCAATATTTTGTTTATCATTGCTTCCCGTGTGAGGTATTGTAAGTAATCGCTCCCGGTGGGTATGCTCTCTCTTCTCATAAACAGAACATATAAACAGCAAAAAATTGATCACCGCTTTTGTTTATGTAACCATCTCCTTTTAAGGCTTTGTTTTTGTATCCTCCATGTCCTCGGACAGCTTCTGCTGCGAAACGCTTTGAAGGATTTTTGTTCCAAGGTTGAATTTTGCATGCAGATAAAAATCCTTCTCAAGCTCCCCAAAGGTCAGGGAGCGCTTTGATGTTGTTTGACAGCAGTGTGCGCAAATAACCCCTGCCTGTCCTAAGCTAGCACTTCTGACATTTTCCTCAAGCAATAGTGATGGATTGTCCAGGAGAGCAATATGCCTGAGCTTATCATTCCTAGGTGAAAGTCTGACCGTAACAAGGTGGTGTTTGAGGAATACTATGGCGCTTTAACCACGGATGCCGTCAGGAAATGAGGTTTATTTGGCACAATATCGAGATCGTTGTTGGGCAATGAAAACTGCCATTCCCCTTCACGTCACCGTTTCTTTTCTACTTTTAAGGCACAAAAAGCTTTCAATCAAAAATAACCTTTTTTTGTGTGAGTCTTTCAAGACCCACTGCCTGTCCAACAGTTAATCTGATTTCTCGTCCTTTATCAGCCAAAGCTTTTGAGGCTTCAGCAGTCTGACTATCTTCCTGTATATAGGCTTATTGCCAGTATTTTTGCTTTGATGCTGTTTGTCAGAAAAACAGGTAGCAGTAGGAAGCAGCATTGAGGCCAGTGACAATATTGCAGTGTTTACTTTTTTTAATGAATATTTTTCGTTTTCTATTTTTCAAACTCAACGCTGACGGAACGATGTCTGAGCACCGCTTTAACAGAAACGGATAGAAGGTGCTGCAACGTTCGCAACTTAAACGCTTGTCGGCGCAAAAATCGGCAATTCCGACTCAGGCGTCATGTTTTCATCGCTGCCAATCGGAGCTGAAGCCGACAAACACCCGTAGTACAGAGCCGAGCAGTTCCCGAACGACTTGTATGTGTCAGGTGAACTGTTGTTTTGCAAAGAAGCAGACCTGAGAAATCATAATTAAAGGTGTAATGCGTCAGAGTTAGCCACTGTCCGATTCATATTATTTGCATATAATACCAGAGTGACTGTTAACTGCTGCTAACAGTAGCTGCTGTTAGCTAGCTAGCCCCGTTAGCCACAGCCTTCTTAGCTGACCTCTGCCTGGACTGGGAGGCTTTTCTGGATCTGCCTGAGAGCTGACCATGTTTTATTCAATGAAACCCATAAAAACACAAAATATACTACTGTATGAAGACATGATGAAGTCAAAATATTTTTGATGCAGTTTACTGTACTGTACGGTACAGTATTGAGGAAATATGTTTGTCCCCTCAATTAATTTAAGGTAATTTCTATTTAATTTGTGTACATTTGAGTTATTTACATTGAAAACACACTGTTTTTAGTAGTATAATAAGAGTAAATCAGGATTCCCGCTACTGCAGAGTCATGTGACCTGGGAATGAACGCTGTATCCTTTACCTGCCTAAGACAGGAGTCAAATGTAAGTGGGTGTCACTGGGAAATATTGTTTTGTTTGAAAGGGGAGTAAAGCTTCGTAGAGCTCACCATGACTGACTATGTCTTTAAATATAACATACAAAGCTTCTCCTGACATACCTGATAAATATATTACCTTCCTCATCGAACACTTTGCTTTTTTTCTTTTTAACACACCATGATCTGTCGATAGGTGAGCTTAAATGCAATTGATTTTGTGGGAAATATCCTTCTGCTGACGGTCCTTGTCCCCATGGTACAAGCGACTTAAAAAGAGAAACGCTACCGATGCACAAATTAGAAAGCAACATTAACTATTTATATTTACATTTCTCTCTAGCGACTTTGTATTTCCAGGTGGATTTGGAGACGTACCTGTCCTTGCACCCTATTAGGCACTCACTTAATTTACCACTCTGCTTGTGGTTGCCAGTTGGGTCGGAAAACATTCCTTTCATGTTACTTCCTGCGCCCGTCCCACTCTGTGATATGCTCTAATTTGGCGTCTTCCTCCTATCCCTTTGACAGACTTCCTTTGTAAATGAATTGCATATGTAAATGCTGCATGCAGTGGGTTTATTGCAAGGGCTCAGCAGCATACCCCTGTTACCTATGACAAGCAAGAAGCGGGAAAAAAAAAAGGCAATTTGGCTGCTCTGAAATCCTTCTTCTTCGAGGGAAAGCTACATCTGAGAGCCTGAGTCTGCTTTTCCTTTCTTTTATCATCATTTTCTTTGCTCATACAGTATAGCCTCGCCTTGCAATCCCTCCCTCCTCCCTCCTACTGCCCAGTTTCTTCTCCTTGTCTTTGTTCTTACCTTTCTTTCTCCAGACTTTGACTCAGACTTTGTTCTGTTCTTTCCTCTGCGTTTTTTTTCTTCTACCCTCTCTCTCTCTCTCTCTCTCTCCCTCTCTCTTTCGTTTTCCCTGCCCCTCGTTTCCTCTCTCTGGGGGAGTTGTGGATCAGAGAGGCATTTTGGTGCCAGACTGCGACAATACTTCACGTTAATAAAAAGGATGGTTGGAAGCACAGTGGGAGCCGCGCAGGAACATTTTTTTTCCCGCTAGTTTGCCATCTGGTGGGAAAGAGTTCATATCTTTTACAGCAGCGCTCCATCATCATCATAGGCAGCCGCTTGTGGTTGCGCTCATACTAATATTTTAGCTGCTGTGGGTTTATTTGCGAACTTTTGAAAAATGTACCTTTTCTTGGTTACAGATCTTCAATGAAAGAGATGTAGACTGAGAAAGAGGGGGGTCCGATATTCGGCAAATTGGCTTTCAGCAGCCTTCATTTGCTGAGGTACGCGGTGGGCTGCTACCTGCAAAATTGACCCTGTTATTGAGTTAGTTTAACCGGATGTGAGAACATGTAGAGGCAATTCTTCACTCAGCTAAACCATGATTCTGCCTTTCAAACACCAGTGACTTCTGATTAACCTAAGTGCTGCATGTCATCACAACTCTGTCGAGGTGTGTCGGCAAGTTAAGAGCTCCTCATTTTTACAAATCTGCGAACTTCTGCCCCCACCCCGCCCTGCCAGCCCCGACACGCCGCGCCACTCTCCTTTTCTGAACATTTCTTCACAGAGGCTTTTACGTTCCTACACTGCCTCGATGTTTCTTTTTTAGCCCGTCAGAATGTATTAAATATGACGCTAAGACCAGGTACTGAATAATGAAATGAAATGGCACCAACTACTATAGCTATAGAGCGGTAAAGTGACTGTTGAAGTGCCTTAGGGTGCAGTTTGTTTTTTTTTAAATGGCCATTAACTGTTGGCTTTAAAAAATACATGAATATATAAACTAGAGACCATCGTGAGAGGGGATCACACCAGCTACAATGCCTGTCAACATCTTCATGTTCTGACCCATGACTAAGTAGTCATTATAACGTGAGTGCCCAGTATTTATGTAACAGCTAGAGGTGTCTTCAGCTCTTGCAGGAATACTGGAAACCTCTACATTCAGGCTATGACTTCCACTTCTGCGCATTGTTCATTGTTAACAGTATAATTAGTGATTGTTCTGGGTCCAGGTGACATTTCAGCTGATCTCTCTGAACAGATATCTGCACATGAACGCAGATCATTTTTAAAAAGGCTATCTAAAAGATAGAGCGATAGCCGACGGCTTCCAAGATTGCATTCTGGCCAAAGCATTCCACCTCTTCTGCTCTCCACAGAGACTGTTCTCCTGCATGCAACCAAAGCCCACTCAGACATGGTTGGTCAATACTACTCAGACCACAGACTGACTTCAAACAGAAAACAGAATGCTTTTGATACCAAACTCCTATCCTTTGACCACGGATTCTGCATTCATGTGTTTTCATTACTATGCGACCAGCTGCTGGGGGGAAGTTGTGGTCGTTTAGCCAAATTCCATCTCTTGAATTGCCGGGATGTCATGATTTGTGAAGCAGTCTATGTCTGCAGCACAAACTACTGTGTTATAGTGCAACGGCAAATCTCTTATAGTAGCTGTGTGTACACATCGATTGGTGTGGACAGTGTACACAAGTCTGAAGTAGATGGCTCAAGGACGGAGAGAGTGAGTTTGCTTAGAGCATCAGACTATGATAGTCAGCGAGTTGCCAAAATGATCATCTTTCTGAAAAAGGTGGCGACAGGGAGCAATAAACCTGAAAGCATGATTCAGTGCGTCCCTTCAGAGACCGATTAATGATGACAAATGAGGTGTGAACAAAATCAGTTCGTACACATTCAGGAAACTTTGGGAATAGAAATCATCCTTGTGGTTGGTAATGCAAGCTGGAATCTTCAGATAATATATATATATATATATATATATAATATATATATATATATATATATATATATATATATATATATATATATATATATATATATATATATATATATATATATATATATATATATATATATACACATATATATATACATAATTTAGTATAAGCATTACTATGCTTTTATAGTTTAAGTGTTTATGCTCCGAAAGACATCATATGGCACATCATGCAGCTCTGACACTGAGAACGTAGGTACCATAGATTTACAAACAGTTATACAAATTGGGGCATTTGGTGAAAATGAAGGTCTGTCTGTGGAGGGTACGGATCCCACGGTCATTACTTAAAATGATTAGCAGCAAGGAGAGGCCCGCTGGTCATTCTCTGAAGTCAGCAGCAGTAACGGGCCATATTGTTATTCACATAGTGTGTTCAGCTGCTGAAGAAGTCGTCATAGCAACTGGTAGATCTGTTGTTTCTGACGTTCATTGAGACCAATCTGGGTATGAGTGTGTGTTTGTGTGTGTGTGTGTGTGTGTGTGTATGTGTATGCGTGTGTGTGTGTTAAAGGTGAGTCTGATGTCTAACTGTTGGAGATGCCGACCTCGGGGGGCTTGTCATCCAAACCGCCGATGACGCACTGAATCACAATAATGCAACATCCCTTTTCTTTTCTCCAGGCCTCCCAGAACATTTGAATCACACCACCTAGCTTAGGATCATTAATTCTTGAAAAGGAAGACGTCATGGAAGGAGAACAGAGGCCTGCTATCTCCTGCCTGAAGCAGTAATGTGTCTGTGATCTAAAAACTGAATCGCTAAAAAGTACACCGGGGGAGAGTTTGATGTCTTGCATACATTTGCATTCGGAATTGTTTGTGCTTGGCTCATAATCTTTAAGTGAGCCACTTATCTAGAAAGCATTGGCAAACAGATCGCTTCTGTATCGGTTTTAATTTATTGTGCCGCAGCAATTAACAGTCACCCACAGAATTGCGCCTTTTTTTTTAATGTCAAGGCCTGTTTGGAGCTGCTCGTTGTTACATGAAGAGGACGGTAGCGCTCGGGGACTGACTCTGTTCCATTTAACTGGGCCCTGTATTTATCCAACATTTTAACAGCAAAGTGCTGGAATACACTTACGGGGATCTGCCAAGTGATCAGATGATTCATCACATGTTTGTTCAGAGAGCAAACTCAACCTCTCTGAAACTCTCCCAGATTTACCACCAGGATTTTTCCCTTTTATGTCCAAAATCTGACGCTCCATTTTTAGGGAACATAGTTGGCGATGTGTGACGCAGTGTTGTAAAGCAATACACGCTTCTACATGGGAGATCCTGCTCACCAAAGTTAGGTCCTGCAAGAACAGGCGTTTGAGGCGCAGAGTAGAAATGGAAGAGGCATCCTTCTCCCTGAAACACCGTGACAATTGTTTTGAGATGTGTTGCTTTAATTTCATACGTTTTTGCTGATGTGAGGCAGTTTGAGGTTGCCCGTTTGAGTAGTTCTTGTGTAACTAGGATTGAAGCAATGACGTATCGCGCCACAGCTCAAGCAAGATTGTTCTTGCTAAACCCAAGTTGACAACACAACAGTGCTTGGGAATAAAACTGCTAGACACTTTTTAATATTTTTTATCAGACACATAAACATTCAGGCCAAGGCCCGACTGATTGTCGGATGAAGGTTAAGGAAGTACAAGCATCACTTATTCACTTCTGCTGATGCCTTTCCTTCCTCGCTGTGTACAACAGGTGTGACATTGTGTTGCGCTCCCGATGCAATTCTTCACCTGGCTTCCCTCATGACACTATGTGGGTTTTGAAACTGATGGCCATGTGACACAGGCCACTTCTCCCAGATTGTTTTCTGAAACCATAATAGCAAAAGCAGTTTACATTTACTGCTCCCCCAGCCTTGAAATCATGAAGTCTTGGGAGGCGGGAGGGGGTTCAGGCGAGCAGAGAAGACAATGGATGTGGCTCAGCTGAGTAGACGGCATGAAGTTAGGCTTTGAATGATGGATAATTGAATCTTACGTCTTGATCTCGTGTGTGTGTACCCAGGTGGTCGCAGAGAAACGAAATAATGCATCTGTGTGTCCGAACAGATTAAAGCAGTGGGTGAGGGAGATGTAGGTGGAGCCATGGTTTATTTGTTCTATTCTCCTTGCAATGCGAAAATTTACTTGATGGAAAAAAACCTACATCCAAGCTAATGTCAACATTTTAAGTATCATATGTAGTTGAAAAATGTTTAGAAACCCGTCTTTGTCAACAACAATTTACTGTAGATTATAAATCAGTCGTCAGAATAATTTTATTCTTGGAACATGGATAGTGCCTTGCAATACCATAACACTGCGCTGTAAGTGTATGTAAACATGTGTGCACCCATGTGTGCACGAATCAACAGACACTTTGCAGACACTGTGTTGAGACGGCATGTGAGCATAACAAATACCATTTGTACCCAAACAATAAGTTGAACCTGAGAAAATTGTATGGTCCAAGGCCAATGCCAGTTGTACATAGCAGGATGTTGTTATAATGTGTATCAACAATGTGAGATAACTTAGGTACGAACACTGTGACACTACTGTGAGTTATCACAAGTTCTTCTGAGCTGTGAAGAACTCAACTAGCCCTGTAAATCGGCACACAACAGTAGACACACATGTAATCTGTATGTACTGTCTAGAGCTTGAATTCAGCTCTGTATGCTACTGCTGTAATATGTTTTGTCAAAGGTCATAACAAAAGAAGTTGAAAAAAAAAAAAAAAAAAAAGAGAAAAGAAAATGTAAAATGCAAATGACAAGAAAAGATCAGGATGAAGATTTTATCCTGTGGGTAATGGGGGCGAGACTTGATAAGCTTTGGCTTCTCCCGCTTTTCCCTTTCGGCCATGTGTATTGTATTATTTGAACAATGATGAAATGTGATGTTTATGAATTGACATGCCCGAAATAAACAACATAAATAAATAAATAATACGTGATTTTTTTATTAGTTGCAATATGAGACCAAGACCATCACTGATGGTAAAACTAGAAATACTCAGCCCATGTGAATTTAGCCATGGTGCTCTCATTTCTCTCTACCAAGATAAACAGTGTCGACTTTAAGTGTGATTGAGTTCTGTTGCTCTATTTGAGGTTGGAATAATATTTTGAATTGGTAATCCAGTTGACAAGTAATGTACTCCGTTTGCTTCCCGGGTACCAACCTCCCAGTGTGTCAACAGTGCAGTTAAACAAGCATCTGAAAGCATTAAACAACACCAGACAATATTGTTTGTCAGGGACTTTTCACTGATCTAAAAAAAAAAAAAAGATGATTTGTACAGCGGTAGACCGAGCTGCTATAGTTGAGTTTTTTTTTTTTTTTTTTTTTTTTTTTTTTACATTTAAGTACAACTGCTTTATCACGCGTAAAATAAACCAGTGTTGACTGTTGGTTGGACACAGAATAGTGACAGTGGCCTTCAGTGTCACACCCTCCTCCTCCCTGAGAGGTTTTGTGGTACTATGAAGATATCACCGTTCTCCTGCCTGTGTTTCAACCAGATGAGAGTCATATGTCATGTGGCCACGAGAGCTTCTCGTCAGGCAAACAGACACATACTGTTACAGCGCGTTGAGCAAATGATTAACACTGCTAGGGCTGGTTCTAACCTTTCCAGGACGGGGAGGCGGGGGCCTGGCTTGCTTCATTTCACACTCTTGTAAGTTGAGAAATATGTGCCAGGTAATGCCATTTTAGAGGTGATCTGGTAAATTAAGCTCTGAACCTGTGAACACGTATACAGTGCTTGCTGATACGCTCATGACCCTCCGTGTATTAAATCAGTCAGAAAGAAGGGGTTTTTTGCCTCTGCTGCACATTGCTCAGTGGTTTGTGACTGACGTATAACGCAGAGTTAATGCAATACGGAGCTCTGTTAAGCGGAAGGACATCTGGTCTGGTCAAATTTAATTTTGTTTTCTGATTAATAAAGCCAGCAAATTGAACCCAACACGTTGTTGTGTTCGTAATTGCATGAGAGGCATCGGGAGCATTGTGATCGGGGTGAGTGATTAAAAGGCAAATAACATAAAAAGCGGAACCAGTACCTTGATGATCTAATAATTGAGATGTTCCCATATGGGGTCATTTTGAGGTGTTACGAGGTTTAATGGACTAACATAAATGCTGGTGTCTGGGCCGCAGGATATGGCTCATAAGCCATCGGCAAGCCCTCCAATGACTGGATCAATGAGGAACAAGGCAGCACAAGCCCATTAGTGGATCACTGCAGCTTCAAGCTACTGTGAAACACTTTCTAGGCTCACACTCTCCCAAACACACACACACACACACACGCACGCGCCTCACGAATGGCCAGCTTTATTTATCTGCTCTGTCAGATGAATCAATAGCTGCTGATTTGATAGCAAAACCGCACTGATCATCATCCATCCACACAAGCACACAGACACGCCCACACACACACACACACACGCACGCACGCACACACACACACACACACACACACACACACACACACACCTTCCATCCCTTTCAGTCTGGGAGCTGCAGGAGAGCAGGATGTGTGAGACCATTCAAATGAACAGTGGGTCACGGCTGTGTCTGAAGTCTGTGTGGATGTTCTGCACATTTTTCGAAAAACCTTGTATGATCACAAGTGTTAAAAATACCTTGACATTTCGAATTTCAGCGCTTTAGTGAGGATAATTAACAGAAAGCTACGAAGGCCTTTCAGAGAAACAGCAGGACAGAAACCCTAACTTTCTCCACACGGCTGTGAAAAAAAAGAAATTCAAAATATGTAGCTATTAGTTCCAAGAGCTCTTGAGCTAGATTGCTGTCTCCCTCATCACCCCAGTGATGCCTGGGCTTCATTATATCCTAGTACAAAGCACGAAATTTGATAACCTGTGGTGATCAGGTGTGAATTATATTATATATATTATTAACCATTATACATGGTTATAGGCATTTTCAGTCTGACTGTATATATTATTTTCTCAGCCTCTCCAGTTTGAACTGAATGGATTTTTCGTAGCCTGTTAATGTAGGCAAGTGCAGTAGTTGCAAATTTCTTAACACATCACTCATTAGTTCTTATTGTTAACACCTGGAAATGAAGGAATAAGGGAAACATTTATTTATTTTTTATTTTTTTTTACAGTGGTAATGGTACAATTTTTGACTGCAGATGGTCTGATTTATTTAATGGCCAGTGGGATTATGGTCTGTACAGGCAAAAGCTCAGTTGCTGGCAAGACAGAACTAGCTGGCCAGACTACATTATCATTGGCCGAGCATTGGCGAGTGCTACAAAAAATATCCAGCTGCTGCCAACAGGTTAACAATACAGTATTTTAATGTTGCCATGTTTGCCTGTTTACACACTTTGTATTTCAAAGTTGACACAGTGTGGCAAATGTCCCTAAATTATGCCAATAAAACTCAAACCCAGGGTTTACAGTGAGCACAAAGCCTCTGTACACTGGCACAACTTTGTTTGGAGAATGCCATCCATATGCCAACTGAGATTGGGCGATGTCGAACAAAAAAGCATATGAATGTTCACAGTGAAACATTTCGATGGAAGATGACATCGTGTGTGTGTGAAGGGGGGGGGGGTTATTGTGTGTTTTCTGAATTTGTGGTAGGCCTTATCACCTAGCCGAGAAAACTATCTCCCATCTCCCAACTGTTACATGGCGCGCATCCAACATGCGTCCATGTGCTGAGTTCAAAAGGGACTTTGTCTCTGCACCACATTCCTGGAACCTTGCCCAGCTCAGAGCCTTGAAACAAAGTTAGACAACTAGCTACTGAGGATGCTAAGCTAAGAAAATGCAAATAACAGCACAATTGAGAAAACAAACTAACAGCAGCCCATCAGAAAACCGTTTGTTTGGTCAACAGTGAAAGCAGCTTATGACCCTGTTGACATTTTTTTGGTGTCAGTGCAGGAGGTAAAGTAGTATAAAGGGTGAGACAGTCCACATAGGGAGGAAGGCAGTGATGGATGCATGAGTCAAACAAGCACAAGACTTTCACCCAGGAGGCCGCGGTTTCATATCTGAGTCAGCAGTGAGTTTTTAACTCCCTAACGTGGTGAAGTCACATCACATGCATAATTAAACCGCAGTTGCATACATAACATGGGTACCGACAGGTTCCTGACCTGGACTTGTAACCTGGTACTGATTGAATACCTGGCTAAAGGCTGCCTTGCTTGTAGCGATAAATCCGTTCAGTTGCTGTTCTTTGAAAAATAAAATACAGTCCCGTTTTATGCAAAAACTATCCAATATAGGGGAGGATCTGCTTCAGATAAATTTTTTTGCACTCAGCCGCCGACTGAATGAGATAACTTTCTTACAAACCTGAAATGATGATATGATAAAGTCTGAAATACCGTGATATCCTATCCAGACAAAGTTATTGAATTTAGTTGTGAAATTTCTGTATCAACAGAAGGTTTTATTTGTTGTAGCGTGATTATTTCAGATGGAAAAGACAGATGGAGAGAGAGCTAGGCCAAACCCTGTTAGGATAAGACTCGATTCAACAGACTCAGGTCAGATAGATGATGGCAAACAAACTTTATTATTTCGCTGCAGTACATTCTTTGTTAGTTTAACAGCACAGATAAATATTGTTACACCGGAGAGCAGCATTGCACTAGAAGCATTGTATGACATGCATCCAGCCAAAATTGATTTGCAGAACACAGAAAAGGCTATTTATTTTTTGTCCCCTTGTGGAACAGTTGGTGTAAACCCAGAGGTTGTGCTCATAATTGCAAATGTATGTCATTAACGTCGCATTGTCAAATCAGTTCCCTGTGCATCCTTGTAAATGCCGCCCAAACAGATGAGACAATGAGCTGTTTATTCTCCTGGCCTCATGTTTGGCTTGTACTCTAGTTCAAGACCAGGCCACTGAGTGGGTCATGGTCACCCATCAGATGCAGACAGAAGCTTGGAAAGAGTCCACCTGGCAAATCAGTTGTGTCGAGAGGAGAAACTGTACATCCAAGATGTCGTCAGTAAAACAAAGGA
This sequence comes from Sparus aurata, assembly GCF_900880675.1. Lineage (NCBI taxonomy): Eukaryota > Metazoa > Chordata > Actinopteri > Spariformes > Sparidae > Sparus > Sparus aurata. Next base: position 27,446,577 of record NC_044199.1, read on the forward strand.
TGACATCATGAGTCTCTGATTATCTTTAATTGCATCATTGTACTCTAGGGCTTGTGAGCTCATGTCTGCCTTTAGTGACAGATCTTTCATTATTTATTTCAAAGCAGTTTTGGCAATATTTTATTTTATTTAGTGAAAATTCCATTAAAATGGACAAAAAACAGCTTTAAATGGAAAGTACTCACATTGATTTGAACTGGTACTAGTCAGCCCTTAGACCTAGACAGCCCAGCTATATATGTACATATATATATATATATATATATATATATATATATATATATATATATATATATATATATACATATATATATATATGACTGTGTGGTTTTCTTTCCCATAGACTTAGTCCAGGGATTCACTTGTTAGTACTTACACTGCAACTTCATGTCAATTGCTTTAATCAATGACACTGTAAGTGACACCTCTACGTCTTCCTGTGCTTAGACTCCAGTCGCCAATTTGAACTATTTCAACACTCTGAATTGACAACAACTCCTTCTGGTTCTTAAGCTTCAGTTGGCATTCTCCTCCTTCAGTACTGTATAAAGTTCATACAATAAAGATCTATATATTCTTATATACCTAATATGTCTATTTGCTTTCTTTGGATGAAACTTCAGTCCTCTTGTCACAGATTTTATATTTGAGACATGAGCGATCCTTGCCGTTAACTCAACTGTTCTGATGAAAAAAGCATATTGTCCATTAGATTTACTAGACCGTCTGTGTATATTCAATTTAATAGCAAATGTATTAGCACATACTGCAAGTAAACAATGTCATTTCTGAGGGTTCAGCTGCTGCATCGATCACCTCTCCCTCGCTTCTGTTCGCCTCTGCTGCACTTTGAAAAGGTTACACTTTTATGACGAAGCGACTCTGAGAAACGACATTGCTAAGACACGGAGGAAAACATGAAGAGGTGGCGCTCGTGCCAAGGTCTGCCGGGGAGAGTTTGACAGAAAGTTTACAAGAGCAGTCAAGGTTAAACAGATTCTCACTCAATAAATGAAAGGCCCGACGACTCAGTGTGCTGTTTAAAGGACAAGAGCAACTTTAAAATGTCAAATCAGCGCTGAAAGTTTTTACTGAGATGGAAAAGACTTCTTAGAGTAAAATACCTGCTCACTTGTCATGGAGTGGACATAGTTGTCATCAAGATCAGTGATTGAATAAAGCATTTTTGTTAAGCTCCACCTTTAACATCATCCGTCATAACTTGGACTACCTATAAGCTTTTGGCTTCTAATCTTTGCTAGTTCCCCCCTCCTATAGACTAAAACTGTACATCAGATCAATACTGCCATCTGTCAACGCAAACAAAGGCAGGGCAGCAAATGCGGGCACTATTGACTCGCTTCTACCTCTCGCATAGCCGTGTTTTTTTTCTCTCTCTCTCTGAATATGGAACAGCCAGGATCAATATCTTTCCATTAGCAACAGCGTGGAGATTGGATGGTTGCATGGTCACAGATGGGTGAGCAGCAAAACAATGGGCACCGGCTATAGCCACTTAGTTAATTACAAGATATTTGGTTTAATTCCCCCCCGAGGACCAGAACAGCGAAGGTTGGTGTGACATCTCTATGACGAACAGAAATGCTGCCTCTGTGGAAAGCCTTTTTTTTTAACATAACAAGAAAGAAGCGGCACCGAGTTTAGATATTCTGTGCACTCTTAATTTCATTATGATCTCAGAGAGCCAGTGGAAAACACGGTGATATTAAAAGGCAATAAATGCTGGGCAGAATGTGAAAAAAACTGTGATAAAATCCAGGCGATCTCCCACACCCAACTATGAATAAAGGCAGATAAAAATGTTTCATTTGAACCACACAGTAGTCATGCTCTGCTAGAAAACATCATACTAGTAAAGTAGCGGTGAAGAATTAAAAGAGAAATAAGAGGATTAATTCACTTTAATGGCAAAGTGGTTGGTCCTAAAAAGTCTACAAGATTAATGACTTGTGCAAAATATTCGCATTACCCCCCCGATGTCTTCCCGGGTTAATTTATTGTATGCATTAATTCCACAGAAAAGAATGAATGCAATCAAAGAAACTTGAGGAAGTTTAAATGGGCCACTTGAACAATTTCACATTTCTTAATTATCTTAACAAGCTTTAATTATCATAGCCAATAGAAAATTATCTTAACCACACTTGTTGGTATGCATTTCAGCTACTGGAAGAATAATCAGAATCAGGATCCTTTTTATTGTCATTGCACAATGTACAACACAATTATTCTTCTACTGGAAGTACGATAAGGCACCATGAAGATCTGTTTACCTTAACATTATATCCCACAATCACCTGGTTTCTTGCGTGCATGTAAGCATAATCTCAAGAGCCGAGAGATAGTTTCTGCTGAAGATTCTTTACGTGGTTTTAGGTATACTACCAGGACCAGAAACTTGAGAGGCATGTCTGTCTATAAAGTCAAAGGAAAAACAATCTCAGGCTTAGGAAATATTTTTGTCGGTCATAGTTCATTGTGCTGGTTTTTAAATCAATATTGGGCTTTGGAAAGCCGAAGTACACAGCATCAAGCATTTGAGGTACTTTTGTTGTGTTCTCTTCAAGGGCACACATGTATACATCAAGGCAGATTCTATATATACACACATTGCATAGGGAGAAGACAGAGTTACCATTGAGAGGAGAAACCAAATATATGAAATTTATAAAAGAAAGCAATAAGCAGGCCCATTGTCAGTATAAGACCACAATTTAATCCCCCAAGCCCTCTTATGATGATTTGCAGCATTGCATCAACCCTTTCCTTCAATATTTGGAGCGTCCCTCACTGTGTCTTAAAATAATCCCGGCAGCTGCAGCAGTGCTCACAATGATGACAGAAAAACGATGTGGTACAGTGTGTAAGATGCGTATCCTAATAAACATTCTCACCCAGAATGCCTTTTCTGCCAGCTCTCTCCGGCGCAGAAAGGTTTCCTCTTGGCACTTTGAGCAGTGTTTACTTCCAGAATCGTGTAATTATTTTTCCTTGAATATTTACTACTCTCCACCCAATCATTCAGCCCCTTTTCATTGTTCAGATTCTCTCAGATTGCCTCGCTCTACTGTAATATTGGAGAATCAATTCTAATAATTGGAAGATTAAAAGGAATCCATAGAAAAGTACTTGCTTGGTTGGACTTTATGTCGTGATTTGTGGCATCCCCGTGATTGGTTCAGCATGCTGTCCATCACTATGTACGAGTTGTTTGACTTTGTGGTGTGAATACAATGCTTTCACTTTGGAATGAAGAGCAAATTGTATTCTTAATGAGGCACCTGGATTTGAAATGCACAATACGAGAGCTGTATAACAGGGATTTCAGGCGATCACCATTCACCGTCCATCAACGGCTTCATATAATGCAACGGTACTTGTCATCGGGACAAAAGAGGAGAACGCCAAACCGTGTCATCCAGCCTATTCAATGAGGAGTCTTGGGGGTGCGGTGGGATGGGTGACGAGTTTCTTGAAGAGTGGAGATAATCTGATTAGTAATGTGATACACCGCCGGAGGGAGGGAGGAACCACTGAGGCCTCATGAGGATTGAAAGTGGTTCACATCTGTCTTCATATCTCTGTAAAAGGAGGACGCAACATATAAGTAGCTAAGTGGTGTATTATGGGATTGATCGACAGGCACAGATTTTTGTTTTTTTTGGTCCTTAAGAGGGTTTTATTATTTCTATTTTGGGGATACTCCACTGGGCCAACAGGGATTGGATCTTCAGCTGTTTTCTATCCTTACATGAATATTTATGAGGTACATTAATAGAATGCTATTATCAAACCGGCCAATTGTATAACAGCGGACTACACAACCTTTCACATTTTCAAGTTTTATGCTGGTGTGAAGCCATCTCCTGCAAGCATCCACAATACATAGAAGAGACACTCTCCCTCTCAGGGCTTGGCAGTGAACAGCAGACTGTTTGAGAGTGAACATACGTTTGAAAGCCACTAAAGAATTTTGGGTTGACTCTTCCTCAGTATAGAGTTAAAGATGCTGCTTGGTCATTTTTGACGATTTTGAGTTGATCATATTCAACATTATTTATTTGGTCTGTTTTTTTGGGGGTTTTTTTTATCAGCTTTGCTCAGCCACAGAAGAAGCCAACAGGACAACAGCCCTTTAATCCTGCCCAATGGGGACAAATAAGATGTAACTGAAACCTCCAGCATGTAAACCGTCTTTGTCATGGATGTTATCAGCCCCGGGCACAAGGCCTATGTCTGGTGTGTTCTGCTCCGTTTTCATTTGCAGGGAGCGGGTGTGTGGATGTAGGGTTCAAGCTATCACATTGGGAAGAACAAGAACAAACAGCGATCGAAAAAACAAATATCTTTACATAATGACAGTAATCTCTATTATCATTCGCAAGTCACTAGAGTGTCCTCAATGGCCATAGATAAAAAAAAAAAAAAACATTCTGTCAGCTGCAATCACGTTTAGATTTTCATGCCATAAGTGCACAATTGTGTTTTTGAAAAGGCAGCAACAAATGCCAACAAATGTTGTATCCTTTAAGTACTGCTTAACTACCTTTGCCATTATCTGTTATTTGCTGGTTGTCTGTGTAGTATGTTAATGTCTTTTTCAGGATTTTTTCCATTGAAACTCTAAAGACATAAAATCTTTATTCTGTTTGAAGTAAACAAGAAACAGCCGATATCTGCTTGCATTGTTATTGTGGTTTTTTTTTTCTGACCATCTAAGGCTGATATATTATCGCGACGACATTCACCATGTTGTTCCAGTAATATTAGGGACATTAATTGTTTTTTGTTGATGGTTGGTATCCCTGTCGCATCCTCTCCCATCACGAGCCCTCTGTGCACATCAGCCTGTTTGTGCAAAGGTATTCAACACTTCAATCCAGTCAGCGAAGGTCAGCAGTTCTCTGCATAATTGTCTATATCCGGCTGCTGTCAGCCAACATCCTGGAGTACGCCATGAGCAAAGCAGAGCTCCATGTTGGAGCAGGCCCAATGGAAGGAGTAGTCCACTAAAAGGGCAGCTAAGGTTGAAATCTGAGACTTGAGCTGTTAACATTTCTCTCATAGACCTTTTGGATGAAAGTTAGTGTCTTAATCTGTCAGTTTTCCACAGCTCATTTAAAAGCATTTGGAAGCAGGTTCTTATGCTCGCATAGCCTCTTAACAGTAATCAAAATGTCAATGAAGATTCTCAGTCAGTTAAGTAGTTCTGAGTTAAAGGCATCTCGACTTGCATATTTGTGTTTTTTTTTAGATGAGTTGGAACATATCCAAGATGATTGACCTGTAGAGTTCATCATTGTCTTCTTATTGTCTTCAACAGCCAAGGCCACTTGTTTGTCAAGTGCCTGGTAGTCAGTGATAAATGACATAAATGAAAGGACAAAGATCTTGGAACACCCCTGTAATGTCATCAGAGCATGTTCTGCCCAGTTTCAGTTTCTGTTTTTGAGAATTCTTCAAAATGTACAGCCTAATCAAATAACTCCCCCCCCCCAAGTTCAATGGGGATGTATCCATTAAAAGAAGGAAGAACAGGACGAGCGGAGGCAGATACACAAAAAAAGCTTTACCCTGCAGTAACAGCAGCATTTTTAGAATATCCTGAATTATTGAACACAGTAAGTTTTTTTTTTCTTTTGTTATTGTGTCCAGTCACTCTGTAGGATTGTCAGTCTAAAAAAAAAAAAAAAAAAAAAACCTTTGTGCGTAGGCCAATACTTGACCCAAAGTTTATGAGCATGGTTTCTGCTCACTTTGAATTAAAAAACAAACCAACATCTGATGCTGTTTGATCCCGTCTCAGATAGACTTGCTGACTTGCTGACTCCATGTATGTATATGTGTATATGTGTGTATGTGTGTATGTATGTGTATGTGTGTGTGTGTGTATGTGTGTGGCAGAAGTTTTTAAATTCATCACATCTTTTAAATCTCCTCCATATTTCAGGGTTCCAAATAAACTGTTTGCTTTCAAATGTTGTCTTCCCATGAAGCGACAGGGGAATCCCCGACATACCCAGATGAAAGACAGCTGCCAAAGTGAATACTTTTTTTGTCTGATTTATGCGAAAAGTAAAGGGAGCAGTCTCCTCCCCCGGTGTCTCCCCTTCCAGCAATGCTCAAAGCTCGTTTCCAGCAATGTATGTCGCAATTCAAAACACAGAATTGCCGTAAGTGTGTTATTGCAGGGAACCATATGCTTCTTTTTACAGTGGCACACTCTGTCTACACATCCTCTTCTTACATAGCTTTCCTCTGACCTCTTTGTTGGTTGGTTGGTTGGTTGGTTGGTTGGTTGGTTTATCAGCAGGTTTACACAAAAAAACTGCTGAGCCGACTCCCACAAAACTTTGATGGCGGATGGGTCTTGGCCCAGAATAGACCCCATTAACCTTTGGTACAGATCCATTATCCTAAAGTTGTTTTTTTTTTCACTTTCTTTAACATTGTTAGACAGGACCTTTATAGAGATTTTTGTTAATCTCTCAGGAAATAAAGGATGGTTCTCAATGAAAAAATCAGGCATATTTAGGTGGCTCGTATCTATAAGTTAGTACAAGTTGGCGCTGATGAAGGTATGCGGTCTACTTAGTGCCATTCTAGTATTATGGGATGTTTTGTCAAAACATTGTCTTATGCTACATGTAAAGATATTTCTCCCCCTTTTTTCATTTCGATATTAATCAGGATTTTTTTTATGTCACGTTATGGGTGGTGTCTATTAGAGAACTCTATGTAATGTAGTGCATCAATATGAAGTTGGTTAAAAAGTTTCTTCTTTATTTTCTCGATGCTTATGGCCTGTTATCTCTCAGAAAACAAAACATTCCCAAAGTTGATGATCTAATTTGCTCATTCTGAGGAACTTCCTTCCCGAATGCCTTTTAAATTTCATCTTTGATTGCATGCCCTTGTCCCCTTGTTAAGGACCAGAAGTACCTTGCTGCTTTAACAAAATTCTTGAGTGCTCACTGAAGGGAAGGCATCGAGGGAAGATAATGTGCTATGCTGAAGCAAATGCAGCCCGGGCTCGAACATTTCTCTTCGGGTAGCTATAGGTGAAGTCACAGCCTATCAGAGCTCACATAACTCATTTAAGTTAACTCCACATATGGCTTCATTATTGCTGAACTCTGCTCCTACTGTCTGACTCAGTATGTAAACCGCAATGGACAGCTCCAAACTAGATTACAGGCAAGAAACCGTAATTTGAAAGTTAGTTCATCAGCCTCAGAAAAAAAAAAACTGTACATTATGCTGAGTGCCAGTTCTATACTTTCTATGATGATAATGAGAATTTCAAAGGATTACCTAATTAGTGCTTTTGATGTGTAAAAGGCTGGCAATCCATTTATAGGAGCAACACTTAATTTCGCAATCCCCGCATACTAGTGCAGAGTGGCAGTGAAGAAGCCTGGGTGTCTTTTCAGAGGCAGTGTGCTGATGCAAATGCAGGCTGGCATTTGCTGACAATGGGAAAAAAAATCAGCCTCTAATGTTGGCTTGATGAGCCGTCCTGGGAAAAAAAAGGGGGGAGAGCTCGCAGACTGGATTCACCAGTGCAAGCTGTGACTGCACACTCTCTCTGTTCATCAACCCGAGAAGGCATGGTCATCTCCCCCCCAGGTCTCAATTAAAGTTTGTCGCTGAAATGAGCACAAATGTGGGCGCCGACCAGCTTTACTGATCTGCTTTTCAGTGATCTGGTGCGAAAAAAAAAGGAGACATGTTCTCTGTTCTCTTTCTGTCTCTGGGGCTTCGCTCTTGCGTTTCAGTCACATTGTGCTCTGGGACAGACAGATGTTCCTAAAACTTTCCACATTAAAGACCCCCGTTAAGATAAGCTTCAGATACCGAAACCTTCAGTCAAATAGTGCCCACTGGAAACGATTTCTATCAGGTACTGTAGATAGGAAGATAACAGTGTCATGAATGGAACTTCTGATCAGGATAAACTCTTTGTTAATTGTGCGAGCCCCTAGAGTAGACTTTGAAAACGTATAACTTTGGTGCCCCTCGTAGTTGGATCAAAGAAACACCCTGTGGCGTCAAGCAATTCTACAGCCCCAACAACTGAAGTCTTTTTCTCACTGGTATTGTCTTGCTTCCCTACAACAAAACCATATGCCGTCAGAATATACGGGATCAATATTTGATCACAGAAAATCTACAGATGGTGGCTTTAAGAAAACTCAGTAAATATTTAAACTAATTTTAATAATGCCACTGACTCACTGGAACAGTCTCAAAGACCACCGGAGTTCCCAAGGGCCATCATTGGCAACCGTTTCTCCAGTAGATTGAAAATACCAAGTTAATGCAACCATCTGTTAAAATACGGTCCTGGAAGGTTCCTTTCTGCTGCAGACGTCTGTTGCTCTAATGCCATCATATTAAAAAAACAGATCCTCTTAATTAGAAACAAATGGTTCATGAAATCTGGGGGACAGCTCTTTAAGTTTAGCCTGTGATGTGAGTGGACCCTAATCCCAGAGACAGGGAATGGCTTTCATTGGCTAGGACGAGTACCTGGGTGTGTGAGTGTGTAGTGTGTTTGTGTATATTTCCCTGCACCATTTATTTTTCAAAGTGGGTTGGATCGTCTTTGTTTCCTGCAGCTAAGAACACATGTAGTCCGTGTGAGGTGTGTTTATTTGCCATATCTGGTGCCCCTCAAGATTCCAAGGTCTCACTTTGCCTTATTCACTGTTTATCTTGGTTCAGTGGCTCTACTTAGTCTTAATATACTCACTTCCAGAAAACCCTATTTTCCACTGTTGCAGTTTTGAACAGCCACATCTGGCTGGGATCTGGCGATGTCAGTCATAACTTTACAGGCTTGCAGGTAAGTCATTAAAGTCCCGGGGTTACGTTCGGTGGAAAAGTGAAAAGTTTTGTCACACATGAACATAGTTGTATACATTTTAATAGGTATGTTCAAATATTTAGATAACCTTGGAATTCAGTCGTTAAAATTCTGCTTAAACAACAGCTACAGTTTCTAGTAGGAAGTTTCACTTTTAGAGCTTTCAACCACCTCTGGCAGTCTTCAGCTGGTCTTTAAGTCACATGATAACAAGCACGTGTGTGTGTGTATGTTGACCTGCTGTGAAACTGGAGAATGAGTTGGTTGAGGAGGACAATAAATCACAGCAGATCAAAATGAAATTTAAAAGGGTTTAAAAAGTTTGATCTACAACAATATCTGTCCTTGACCTTATCGTCAAAGGTAGAAAAAAGGAGTCTGGTATATACAGTGCAGGTGATGTGATTAATATTCAACATGCTCTCACTCCCAACCATTCAAATATGGCAGCTTGGTCAGTGGCCTTAAACTTTAAACCGTCTAGAGTCAGTTTTGCATGCGAACAGCTCAACAGTGAAGTTAACATTAGGCAATATGCAACGTCCTGTTAGACAGTTCACCTTCTTTGGCATATTATGGTAAATAGTACATGGACTTGCATTTCTATAGCGCTTTTCCAGTCTACTGACCGCTCAAAGCGCTTTTGACTTTTGGACTGTTGTTAAAGCTGACAACTGGTCAAGGTTTGGTTAGTTTAGGGAAGGATTATAATTTGGGTTAAAATTACTACGTTTGCTCTTGTAATTTAGGTTAGTATGTAAGTTACATCTATTACATCTGGTAATTTGCCTCCTTAAAAGAACTTCAAAACAAATGTTGGGAAATGTTGGTTGTGGCCTCTTCCGTATTTGGAAGATCAACCTACTTCAGCCTCCTTCACATTTGTGCTGTGGCTGTAGCTGGATATATTTGCAGGATTGAAGTATTACTGGAAGCAGATAACATCATCACCAACACCAAAAGCGGCTGCAACCTTTCATGGAAGTGTGTTACAGTCTTTGCCCAGAAGACCGCTGTAGAAAGATCAACAAGGTTATTCCCTCCAATACTAAAAAGCATTGTGTTGATCGATCTCCCCCATATACTATATGACCACTTGTTATAACATAACCAAAGGATGAAGTTAAAGTTACAATATGACACTTGAGCCGGCTCCATTTACTGAATAAAGACTGTGAAATACAGTTGCAGTTCAGTTTTCAACCCACGTATAACCTGAATACTAAAATGTGTTTTCATTTCTAATTAATTAAAATTGTGCTCACTGGCAAAGTATCACAATGATCCCAGTAGCACTGGATCAAGTAAACATGGAGAACCATGCTCAGGAGGGACATGCAGAGAATTAAATGGAGGTATTTGGGGGTGATAGGGTATGACAGAGTGAGTCTCACATGACCAATTTTCCATCCTTCTAAGCTGATTCCAGGATGAAAACCAACCCCTGCATTTGCCAACTTTGCATGCTTGTGGCCCCACATGGCAGTGAGAAATAACATCAAAATTCTGACTTCAACAGTTACTGTAACTGCACACTCATAGGCAGTCCATGATTCAGATATCTGAGGGTGCCAAGAGCTGAAAAAAAAAACCTCCAAAAAAACCGTGTGGACCGGTCCAGCTCTCCCTGGGCAGAGTGCTTAGTCACTGCTGGTTTGAAGGCACTGTATTTCACTCAAAAGATTCAATTAATTATGGGTGGGGAAGTGACCATGCTGACTAAAATATTTCTCACGCTTTTCTCCGGTGGAGTCCCATGGTGTGATCAGGCTTATAAAACAGGTGTATGCTGTCCTCACCCTGTTCTAAGTCCTTGTAATAAAACAAGTAGGTCATGCATTTCTAAACATTTCATTTTGTGATCTGGAACAACTAAGGTGCATTTCGACAACGGAAACTACTTGGTTAATGTTCGTGAAAGATGAAGTTCATGGCTCAAAAATCAATGTTTACCGTCTGTAGGAGAATAGAACGGAGCTGACACACTTCCCTCACGCCACCCACCAGCAAACTAGAGGGGAAAGATGATTCTCGCACAACCACAAGAGGTGTCATGTCAGAAATAAGCACAGTCATTTGTTTAAAACATCTGAACAAAGGACCAATGTTGTCTTTTTTTCTGGTAGGGACAGCCTCACAGTCTTACGTAACGCCACACACAGCTCCAATCACAAAGTTATTTCTGTAAGCCGGAGGCCCGAGATCACGGAGCTATCTCAGAACTTCCAAAATTAGTGTAGGCTCATTTTGTCTCGCATGAAACACCCCAGACTGTAACCAGCGTTCAGTCACTTCATTCTCTCAGTTCATCAATTTTCTTGTTGAATTTTACATCGTCTCCACTTCCCTGCAACAAAGACAAATAAATCTCACAAGCCGGAAAGTAGCTCTGTTGGTTCCAGTCATAATATTGTCGGTCTGAGTTGGGACTGAGTTCTCAGGGAATTAGGAAAACACTCTGCTGTATTTTCTTGTTCTTGTGCTGCTACCCAAGGCATTTTGAGGAAACTTTGAAGATCTCTGTGGCACGGAAGCCGGGATGGTGTTGTGATTTTGAATGGCTTACTCAGATCAGTTTTTACATAGATATTGAATTCTGAGAGTTTTCCTGCAGGCAGAACTCACAACGAAGGGCTAAAACTTTTATTTAACCTCTCGGGCAAAGGGAACCAATAACGTGTGAGGCCATAGAAGAAGCAGAGGAGAAATTACATCTGGAATACCTCATCCTCACTTAGAATTTCCGCTTTCCTCTTTTATGCTGTGTTGGCTTTTCCAGTCATAGAGGAAAAACGAGTGCTCTGGAAATCTGAGGACTCCACGTGGTTACCGCAAGTGGTCAAACCTTTCAGCCAGAGCCAGTGCTCTCATCATTCTGCTATGTGCATTTGCATAACCAAAACCTGTATGAGGGACCATCTGAATCATGAATTGCAGTCATTTCTGAATGACTGGCATCTCAGGGCTGAAAAGTTGTTGGAGCATGTGAGGTGGTTTCTCAAGATTCAGTGAGACACTAACATTATTTAAAAACCTCAGCTGTTGGCATGACAGAGACATCACGTCACTCTACGATAACTCATTTGCACATTGAATGCACTTAAAATAGGCTAAGTATGCTACGTAGCTCTTTTTTTTTCACTACATATAAATTTGACTGTCTTCTGGGGGTCGTAAAGATGAGTCATCTTTAAAGATTCAGGATTTTGTACATCCAGTTTTATTTGGGGCATAAAAACTCAACCCAGTTGGCAAAATAAATGTTGGCAGTGTACATTTCTGCAACCACAGACTTGTTGCAGCTTTATTTCTTTCAACACGGCTGGAAATTATCCCTAGGTCTCCTTAAAAATAGCTGGTGGTGTCACACTTAAGACTCTAGAAACTCTCAAACTGCGGTCCCTGGCTTGGCAACCTCTCTCGCCTCTAACTTCATCCATCTCCTCCACCGTCGAGATATAAAAGTCAGGTAATAAACATGTAATGTGAACTTCATATGACTCATTGTATAGCAGCACTACATTGGTACATGTGAAAAGTACACATGATAACGTACCAGTGGTTTGCAGAAGCATTAACTGCCAATATTTCATCCTGGTGGCTGGACTGAAAAAACTAATATACAGTTTTCCATCTGTACCCTCGAAACACTATAATTGAATTGTAAAAAAAAATAAATAAAAAAAATAAAAAACTTTCCATATGCTCTATTTGTCTCTTACCTCTACATAATACCAATGCTGTCTACAGCTGTTGCAATAAAATCCCCCTCCCCCCGGGAGTTTAAAATGTATTCGTTTATCTGAATCATGGACACTGGTACTTGTTCACCACCTGTGTGCTGAAACGTATATACCGTTCCAACAATCATGGTATTTCGAGGTACAATTCCCATTAGTTAATCTGAGTCGAATTATGTGCCTCTAGTCCTATATAATGAATATGCAACACCCTAATAGCTGCAAATGAGGAGGGAGTCTGGAAAGCTGCCACTGCAGAAAATAGCTGCTAAAACTTTTACCATCTCCTGCTTTCTTATTACCAGCTCAGGCTCTTAATTCAGCTCCCTATTCAGCGAGTATTTATTTTACCCTGACAGGACTACCGGGCTGGCACTGGGTACGGCTTATTTTGTTTGTGTGTACATGTACTTAGAGAAGCAAAACTGTAAGGGAAATAAGGCCAGTAGGACACAGCTACAGAGTTAGAAACTTTCTTAAAGGTAATTTGGCTGTGTTTTAAAGTTGCTTGTACATTCTCATCTTTTGAATTACAAAAAATGAACCCCACCTTACTGGGGTGAGGCTTGGCTAGATGGCCCATCAGAGGGCAGGCATGTGCCAGAACAAACATGTTGTGCCCACGTAAGTCTACCTACCACCTCAGACTATGTTGGTACGTGCCAACAGATTCGGGTAGCATCAGTTTTGCAGCAATTGAATTTCCAAATGGGGAGGAAAAAAACACTGACTACTGAGAAAAGAAGCCAAATATTACAAAAGCTGATTATTTTCCAATGATCTCTTCTTTTTATGTGCTGAGAGTTTTTTCTGACTCCATGTACATGTTATATTACTTTTCCATTTCTGCGGTGTGTGGCCCTGAGTCCATCTATTATGGTGTTGTAAATGTTCACCACAAGGTTGGAACTGTAGCTAGGCCAGGGTTTTCATGTGCGACGTCTTATTTGGGTAGAGAAGATGGCTGCCTCCAGCTTCCTTTTATTAAAAACAAAAGATATAACTAACCGCTATGAAAGTGAGAAGCTGCACAGAAAAGGACTGGGTTCAAACATCCACAGCTATCAGCACATTAGTCCAATTCCCAATGATAAATGATGGGAAACAATATTTAATAAGCTCTGGGGTGGAAAATAGTGAAACTATTATTTAAATCAGATGGAACATGCCGGTGATCTTTTGTCATGTTCCCCATTTTCTTTCCCTGAAAGGAGCAACTTACATTTGCAGTGCAATCTGAGATCTGTGCAGTACATCATCTCTCTGGTCGTTGTGTTGCTCGCTGATATTGCTGTGTTTAAATCTCAACATATTGCCTTGACAGTATCATAGCAGAGATATATTACGCAGTCACTGAAGGAGTGCGTTACCTCCGGCCTCACTTTGTCCTTGATGGCAGCACCCTTCCTTAAACTGTAATTTATTTGTTGTTCACTTGTCACTTTTGTTCGTCATCAGCCATGCATTTTACCCCTGGCGATAGCTCATCCGTTTAGCGTTGCTTTAATAAGAAAGATGTTAGCTGGGGAGAGTAATCCCTTCAGCATGCACAGGATGAAATGGTTTCCACAAAAATATGGGGCTATTTTGCAGATAAATATGGATGATATGGAGTATATTAAACCACGCTTTGAGCAAAACAAGCGTGGGAGGGAGGGGGTACTCAGTCGTGGGCATAAAACAACCAAAGGACTACAGAGATTTTGAAATATGTTACTCCTGTCTACAGCGGCGGTCGCACAACTAAACATTTTCTGGTCAGTAAACAAACAGAGACATTAATAGTAGCTCCATCATCCATGTTAGAAATGTTAGCAGCCAATCAATAATTGTTCATCCCACCATTTTTTTGCTCTAGTTTGTTGAGTATTTGGCAGATTTGGACTAACAGATGTCATACCCATCACCCTCGCCTCCCAGACAAGCAAATAAACAAATAGGACATGCGTTCAGTACAAACGCTGTACTTTTATTGCAACCTGCGTGTTGGGAGGAGGTGGGAAATGACACGGCCGTGGTTACGGAAAAATATAGTTTCAGTTTGACAGCAGGGTAGAAATGAAATGAATGACACTTTTACATTCTCTGTTCTCTGGAGACAACACATGTAAACCTGAGCTGGCAGACTACATAACCAGAGGCCTGGCGATACATTGCACCTAAAAAAAGCGACAGTGTTGGATGGGGTGAACAACACACTGATGACTTTGCTAAAGCTCTAGGCAAGAGGAGGAAAAACCCCAGATTGATTTTGGTTTTTGTTCGATCAAGTCTGCCTAAGTTCCAAAAATGGAACAACTATGAGCATTTTATAGCATTCGAGGACTCTGCAGTAATGGTGTCAGCCAGTGGCAATCATTTTTAACATATAAGATATATGGGGGACAAAAATAATACATTTGTATTAGTTATTTTGCTGTCACCGATGGAACCAGACCCGGACATTAGATGTGTTTTCAAGACGATGATAAAGCATCAGATAAGACACAAACCTCAAAGAGTTGTGTTTGGTTCCTGCTTTAAAGCTTTTAACAATCTTTAATGTCACATTTTTATTGTGAAGCGTACGTACGAAGAATCTTAATTACTCTAAATACAACATGGTCAAAATTGGCAGCCGTATTTTCAGTTTCAGCAACAGATAGTTGGCTTCTTGACTTTTTGAAAGTGAGAGTCGAGCCCTTCCTTTTTCAGTGTTCACAGACAGACTTACCACGGACATGCGCTGCAAGTAGTAAAACTCACGGAGGAATCGATTAGTCATCTTTTAAGTCAACCCAACGTAGCATTAGGGGTTCTCTGAGCAGAATTGCTGATTTCCCTCTATTACACAACCGCAGTCGTTTCCCCTGCCTCCCTCTGAATGAGGCTTTTTAATGAATGGATCCCTTCGACACAATGTATTTTAAAGGTTTCCCCCAGGGTCTAGGTTTCTGCCTGTGATAATCACTTAATACTCATGCCTAAGGCCAGACTGGGAGCACAGTGATCACAGATTATCATTCAGTCTGCTAATGAGTTTATTTTCACAAAGTGCCCATCCTCCTCTCTGCCATTGTGTCTGTGGCTTTGACTTGAATGTGATCCGATGCTGATAGATGAAATATTTAATATTGCACAAAGGTTATTTAAGAATTAAGTAGGCAAACCCTTTCATCAGCGTATCCGCGTGAGATGGCCCAAGCGGACCCTTGGAGGAAGTGATAAACTTTGCAGTTGTTTGACAGCATCCACGGGTGAATAACACGCCCTCGTCACGACAGGAAGCTCCTTCTGCTCCTTCTCAGTCTGTCATGAAGGCAGTTGTCTCATTTTTATGGGGCAGAGGCCCAGCAGGGGTGGAGAGCAGAGATGTACTGTAGATTCACCCGGGCGATGCTTGTGTTCGCCTCAGGAATGTAGAGTCGACACACATAACGCGCCAACCCTCCACGGCCAGACCGACGCCTTTGGGAAGGCCCGGTCGTCAGCCGCAATCTTTTATGACCGCAGCTCTCATGGGCCACAAATAAATGAGACATGTTGTCGTACATGCAGATCATAGTTGGAGATGTTCCGCTCATGTCCGCATCAACAGAAAATATGCTTCTGATTAACATTCCTAATTCAATCAGCATTCTCTTTTCACTGAGGTATCAAAGCTGTTTTTGACGTCTATATGACCAGACGGAATCGACCAGCCTCTCATCTAATCGCCTGTAATCGACACAAACAATAAACTAGAAGAGTAAAGACAGCAATACACTGGAAATAAGATCAGTCCCCGCTGAGGGCTGAAATGTTGTCAGCAGCACTGTTTTTTTCTTTTTTTTTTCTTAATGACACTGTGCACACGTGGTGGCTGCAGAGTCACTGCGTCCTGATCGTCCCTTCTGGATCACATGGGTGCATTCTCGCTGTTACCACAACTCCAGCCTCAAACTGATTCACCTTGGAAATTAGCAATGAGGACGGAGAAAGAAATGTGCGGATTGCACTTGGAATGGAAATTGGACCAGAAAATCCAGTGGACACATAACAATCATGTGAAACTGCTGACCTGCTGTAGACTGTCATAATGGTATGTCAGAGCTGTGCATTTCATCTCCTTTTCGCCAGTCGGGCCTGCTCACACTGAGACGGTCGAAGCCCAACGTGCGGTTGCAGCCGGCCTTTTCTTTGTGTGCGACCACTGTCTACGATTTCTACTTCAAGATCTGAAGGAATAATTTGGGTTGTGTGTTTTTGAAGTTTTGGCTATTAAGTCTATCTATTATGGTGACATTGTGCTCAGTGAAGTAGCAGGAAGTTTGGGAAATAGTTTCACAATTCCACTTATTATCCTGCTCCAAATGAGCCTGCCAGAGGGTTTGTTTACAACCTGTCAGACCGTCTGACTGCTCATGTCTCTCACTGATAAGTAATCAGTGCAGTATTGATGAAGCCCTGCAGAAATATGAGGGTCCGATTGTGCTATCGCCCAAAAAACCCAGAGTTATCGCAAATATGAGCTCGGAAAAACATCAATTCAAATTACTGCTATTATGGTAAACAGACCATGCACAATTTATGGGACCCACTCAGAAATTCAGCAGCAAACATATTTGAACTCTAACTGCTCTCGTTCCTGCCCGTGTAATTAGCTGGGCGGCTATGGCACTTAAGGATCCCCGTCTGGTTCTCTGACCCGTTACATGAACTGCAGTGTTCCTTGGAAATAAGAGGGAGTGAAGAAGAAACCTGACGGCCTCAGTGGGGGACTCTTATCAGTGTATTCATGGGTGCAGTGTGCAGAGCTCCGCCGCTCTGACTGGACTGCCGCCACTGCTGTTGGGACTCGGACAGAAAGAGGCTCCTGGCATAAACACGGTTCCCTCCTCAGGTTTTTTTTTTTTTTTTTTTTTTTTTCATGGCTAGCTGGTGGTTCTTTTTTATCTTCATGTGACAACACGTTGCAACAAATGCTATTTCTGCACACGTTAGCCCTCTCCCACGCCATCAAGCTGCTCCTCAGATATGTTCAGCAGGGTGAGAATTTATACGCGCGTGTGTGTCGTCACCCTGGTGCAATGCAGACGTCCGCTGGTTGTGTTACACATCATAAATAGTTCAGGAGGACGCCGGAGCAGTTTACGCCGCAAATGTGCATATCACACCTTCAGCAACTCGTAAATCACTCGCTAATTATTCCACGGGGCTATTTTAAGATGAGATCCTTCCCGCAGTCAGTCGGCGTTCACAGCGTACAGCATTCGTCTGCTTTGGAAACAAAGCAGCACATGCAGATCTGTAAATTGTGTAATGCTGTGTACGTTTAGTCACTGTTAACCAGTCAGCAGTGGTAAGCACTGCACTGGTTATACTGGCCTATTTTTTTATTGATTATGATAACATGGCGAGCCTTCCCTGCATTAAATCTATCAGCTCTCAGGCTCTCATGTGATTTTTTTCCCCCTGAATTCCCAGCCAGAGTCAGCCCCGTAGCGTATCATGAATTTAACATCATTTGCACTTTTTTGCTGTTAAAATAAATGAAACTAAAGAACACTGAACTTTCCCCAGGAGGACAATGGGAATACGGGAGCTGAGCAGTCCCCAGGTCTCTAAACACCTTTAGCAGAAGAAAAAGTGCTATTAGGCAGAGTGCCCCACATCGTATTTCACACTCAGAGAAATATTCTCTTTATTAGAATGCCAATACGTCCCTCTTTAACAAGGCTCAGAGGACTTTTCACCACACTATATCACAATGACTGGATGTGCAGGTAGACTGATTCACTGCACGAGATGTGGGTAGCGCAACATTTAAGACACAGTTTGGAATGCGTCGACTTTTACCGGAGATTTCACAATTTATTCTCCTGAGTGATGAAAAGAAGAAAAAAAAGTAATCGGGGTAAAGAACAGAAAGAACGGAACTTTTAAAGTTTCATCGGGAAAAGTAATGTGTTCTTCATTTCATTTTGGGGAAATAAGAGTGCATAATTGCTCAAAGTGTGTAATAGTGGCATAGAGGACTGTTGCTGTTGCCTTAATAACAGTACCAACTTCTGTAGTACACCATCAGTTTTCATGGGAATAAAAAGCCCAAGGAGTTTGTGTCACTTACAGAGGATTCATCCCACTCTATCCATAGTAGAGTTCAGGTCAGTGAATGTGCTATGAATGAGTTTTCTATCATCTGTGGTTTTCCCATTACCATCTCTGGCACCAGAAGTATCATGAGCATTAGGAAATGCATATGGAGTTTTTTTTTTTTAGTTTTGCCCTGACTCATAGTCTAGCCATGGTTTCAAGCTAACTTGTACTCCTTGTACAGTGTTGTAGAACTCCACACAGTCTAGAGCTGACATTGATATTCTGCCCTGTAACAATATCAGGTGTATATTTGAACTCACCGGCATTGTACTGGAGATACACAACATTGTAATCATCGTGTGCGGTGCTGTTGGCGGCTTCGACAATTATATTTCACATTACGCGATTGTGTTGCGATCACTTTTTGTAATAGAGGTTAAAAATATAACATCATCTAAATCCCAGCTCTATAAAGACGAAACTAAAATTTAATGTTCCGTGGGTTCAGTTCCATCGTGATACACAAAAGTATTTTGAGTTTTTACATTTAGCTTCCACTGTTACACACGAATGAACTATCTTGGCTAATTTTAATGATGATATGTCAGTCACACATCAGTCATAAATGTACTATATATAGAAAAAAAGGAAGTTGCATCGATATATGTATATTTCAGAAGTGCTGGCTGAGGAATCTTGAAAACCACTTGTCAAATTAAATCTATGCTTGAGAGCAGGATTGACAGTGCTGTTTAAATTATGAGCTCAAAGCATAGCAGAGCCACCTGACAATGTGAGTGAATTGATTCAGCAGATAATGAGACACATTGGACAGAAGATGGCTCCTGCCATTCATCATTTAGCCAAAGACAAGGCTGTGCCAATTTGGAATCATGTCATTTATCATAAACATGCATGGCCTGACTAATGGAAGACAACCTAATGACTTTATCAATAAGTCATCATCTGTGTCCAGTACATCAAAGACCCTGTTTGCTTCATTTTTATGAACAAGACTCCATTATATTCTGTACACAGATTATTTGTATTACTTGTCGAACAAATGACCTCAATTAGTTGATCGAGTCTCGCTGCGCACATCACTGCGCACTGAGTGTCATACCTCCTGACAGTGTCAACATTGACGGGACATTCCAGTCTTTTCAATCCAGGGCCCTATGTTTGCATATTTTGGTGTGTAAATGGCTTAAGTTATAAAATACGTTTTGGAATCAGTTCAGTAGACGGCCTGAGCCTGCAGCTGCAACGTGGACTGTAATGGCTGCAATTTAATCCTCGAGGAAAAACTTAGACCATCAAATTAAATATTCTGGCTTTCCACACCGTTGCCCCTCACCGCATCTCTGATGTCCAGCCTCTCGCTCTTCTCTCAATATTATTACATCCACCGCAACATGGTTGTTGGAGAAGTGGAGAGATGAACAAAGACGGTTTGAATGACTTTTAATGAAACGTGTTGTATGAGGATAAAATGACTGTTTCTTTAAACGGGGTCTGGTGGATTTGGCGAGATCGACATAGTGGCTGCTTCTGCTTAAACAGGGTTTCACTTTTTAACAAATGTTCTGTCTTGATGCTTTTTTGTAAAGTTGCCAGACACTTGAAATAACAATCTCAATCTGTCAGTGGCAGAAAACAAGCGTTTCTAGTGGGCGAACTTGAGGCAATCCACTGGACCAATTCTAAAACATCTCGTACCTATTAGTCATTTACACACCCAGCTATGTAAACACTGTGCCCTTGTTTAGAACGATTTAAATGAAAAAGTCCCCTTTAGAACAATAAGCCTGTCATGGCTCTGTGTCCTCCTGATGCTTGAGAGGAGAAGCCACTTTAGTCTGATAAAAATCACCAAACAGTTTATGATTGAGTGCTGGAAGAAACATTGCCAAAAGCCATACTCCAGCAGGACATCTCATAGTCATACAAATGAAATTTTCAATCTGGGAGCGCTGAGATCATGAAGCTTGACGCCATTTGTCATCTCCTTATTTGCACTCGCTGGTGTTTTTGATTTTTTCCCCTCTCATATGGAGCTATCTGTTAAATTGCAAAGGAAGTGGTCATGCAGCAGAAAAACAGAAGGTGATGACGGGTGCTTCCTCCAAGCGATGAGATTTCACCAGATTAAAAGGGGGGGGGGGGGAGCCGTGTGCTGATAATGGAACAGCAGCTTTATTCAGCAGAGATTGTAGTCGAGCTCTTCTGCCTGTCCTGAAGGCTTGTTGTTGTTAAGCACCTCAGAGCAAAGGTTTTGCTTTTTTCTTCGCCTTTTGTCTCTCTTTGTCTTTCTTCGTCTGCTCAGCCGTGGTGACTATTGTTGCTCATGCTAAGTGCCTCATTTTTTCTCGTTGTGTTCAGCCCAAACAAACCGCTGTTGCTGCTGCCAGAGACATTAAACACGTCCCTTCCAGTGCACCAAAGCATTTTTCACCAGGAGGATCTCCCTGACTTCACAAAGCCTTGATGAGGTGGCTATTTGTGGAAGCGTATGAGTTGCCAACAGACAGCCGTGAAAGGCAAATCTGTTATGAGTACCGAACAAAGTTAGAATATTTTAGGGGTCTAATAGTTCTACACATAGAAACACACACTTCTTGTCCTGTTTCTGATTATATATCTGGTACACACTCACGTTTTCCATATATGTATTAACATTTTAGTTTTTTTACCAATGGGTTTGGTATATTACCAACGGGTTATTGCATTTTACATTCATTTTATTTTGTAGTATATTCTTGAAGTCAAATGGCAGTATACATTGGAATGTATTGCCAAATATATGTGGATGACTTCCACATTATGATGTCTATGTAGACTGAGCTAACTATCTAAAAGCAGCTACAGTTAGCAGCAGTTAGTGGTTACCCTAGCAATATGCTGCCCTCTATTTGTTTTGAGTGTGAATTCATTGTGTTTTAATATTTATTCATTTTTCCACATAATTTTTTAAATATTTGACAATCATTGCTTCTGAGTGCAATACATTACAGTCATGAATACTACTACTTAGCATACATAATGCATTTGTTGGGGACTATTTTCAGCTGCGGATTTGGTATAAATAGTATTTACAGCAGTGGGATGCGTACACAAACAGTACATGTAGGACTGCTTTTTTGGTTTGGGTCGTTTCATGGGAATTGTTGACAATATAATATAGAATATTGTCGGACTCATCCTTTAAGCCTTTCAACTCAATATCAAAATATAACTCCAGTTTCTTAGAAATGTTGAAAGCCAAACCTTCATAACTCATAAGAGAATCCAAAGGATTTGAGATGAGCGGATTAAATACGGGATACAGTCTGAACAGGGTCTCGTGAGGGGTCACTTTTTAAATCAGTTCAGTAGTTAATACAATATTCAGACACTCGCCCCTGGTACATGATCACGTTTCATTGCAATCCTGCAAATGTTCTCCCGGCTCACAAGCGAGGTTTTGAAACTTATCTGTGAGCTATGATGAGTTTCAAAACACGTCGGGCACCTAAATCACATCAACGCATGAGAATGTGGCAGATTATTACTCCTCCGGTGCTTCGGGACAATTTGAAATAAACAAACCTTTGGTTATCAAAAACAAAAATACCATGTGCTCATTAAACCGTCATGACTCGCGGCTTTAATAGACTTTGTTCTGTCTTTTATCTTCCCACTGCTCTTCAAGCTCACAGCTAAAATAAGGTTTTTACTTAGGTAATTGGAGTTATTTTTTGCAGCTCTTTTAATTACCCAAAATGGGCAATGCGCGTGTGAGAGAATGGGCTACCGCAACGATGATGACAATGGACAACAACTCAGCCAGGGAAGTTTTCTTTTATTTATTTTTTTTTTTCACTGTACAGTCAGCCTCTTAACCAACTGCTAGCCTCCCTGCCTCCCCTCTAACCATTATCCCTCATCCATGTTTGTGTTGGAGGTGGAGCACTGCTGGCTGTGAAGCATCTGTCTCTTCTTAGGTTCGGGATTTTCTTCCTCCCTATCTCTTTCTTTCCTCCCATTGATCCTATTTCTTGTCACGTATCCAGCCCTGCTTATCCCTCACTTGCACAAACATCCCTCCACTTCATATCCCTCCGTTCCCTCCATCCCTCAGCAAATTCTACCTGCCTCCTGCCTATGGAGACGCAAGTGATCCTAAGCTCCTCTGCCAATGTTGAGGGTGGGGGGAGACGTGAACGGGGCTACAACAACATGTGGCAGGATTAGAAACCTGCAAGACATAACATGTCAGAACAGAGCTGTTCGTAAGTACACTAATACACCACTGCTACAATTCAACATTAGAATAGTGTGTAGCGGTTCTTTGCCTGGGGTGGGGCTAATACTGCTGGTTGGATGTTTTTACCAGATTACAACAAACATATTGGTGTATGTGTTGCCAAATGTGCGTCGATATGAATACTCTGTTTTGTAGAGATTATATTGAAGGAAAAGATGCTTGGGGTCATTAATAATAAATAAGTTCCCTCCAAATTTACTGTTTTTGGTGCCATTTTTAACAATTAAGTTAATTCTTTGCAAGAAAATACCCTGCTTTTGTTACATATTGTCTTGCAAGTGTTTTGATATCACATTTGAGGGATCTTTCTAAAACAAATTGTCAGCCCTCCGTAGAAACAAAGTCAAGAATCCCAGATGGATTGCCAACAGGTGCCTTTTATCTTGTACTCAGTTCCGCGAATGTACGGTGGCTGCGACGGATTGCCAACAGGTGCCTTTTATCTTGTACTCAGTTCCGCGAATGTCCGGTGGCCGCGAGCCGGTTGCGCAACCACTTACGCACGACCACATTATCTGCCGATATACTATATCAGAATAAGTTTTACTTCCTAATTTTGGTTGGGCCCCAAAAGTCGAGTACTGGTCAGGCTCTGATAAGAACTTGGGTCTCCTGGCTCCACCCCGACCTCCTACCTAAGTGGCTTTTGTTGCTCTTTATACTACTCCGTCTGACTTCCTCCTTTGCTGCTGTAATAATTACTATGGGCGCGGGAGTTCGCTGCCTAACAAAAAATGCAAATATGGGTAATTAGCTGCTTTTACAGTGGAACTGTGTGGTCGTTGCACTGACGAGGATGCGCTGGTCAAATGGCTAATCTATCACAAAACAGTGACTTGCCATTAGTTTGTATTAAATTTAATGTTAGCATAATGCAGTTGATAGCAGCAAATGTATGGAACATGTCCTCACCCGAGCATTTTAAGATTCTCATAGACAAACCAAAATCTTTGAGTGTGGGCTGCTTTTTTATTAATGGAACAAAAAAATTATAAAATGCAATAAAATGCAATGCTTTTTGGCAGCCATCTACTACTTCTAATGTTCTTAAATCCACCGCTAAGGAAGGATTTGGATGTTGTCCCTACAGTTCTGTGCTGCAGAAAAAGAAAAAAACAAAAAAAAGAAAGACAAAGTAAACAGAAAAATTGAGAAGGATTTCTTGTCAAGTGAATTATCTATTTCATAATAACCTAAATAACAAGCTCCTTTTGAACGTAGGGAAGTTGGCAGTGTCAGCGGCACATGGGATTTGTAGTTAATGGGCTAAAAAACACTGTTATGGTCCTGGAAAAGCACAATGTGTGCTTCTGCAGAGTATTTTTGTCCAAAACAGCATAAGTGGACCTCAGATTCAAATTCAGATTTGGGCGAACATTAACCATCTCTGCCCGGTAGTTTGTGCTGAGGCATACTATGTTCATGTCATTGTGCCCTTCATCCATGCAATTATGTCGACATCGATATACCTATAGATACATGTATATATATATATATATTTAGGTCTCTTCATATAAGCCCTTCAAACACTAGTTCTGAATAGATCAATAGCTTAAAATAAAAACACAAGCTAAATGTTATATTATTCTTTTAATTAGATCCATCTGTGTCATCTGTGGCAGTGAGTCATCGCACTAACATACTAACATTTCACTCAAATACTGAGGAAAAGAGCCAGATTCAATTTTGTATCTATAAGTATGTAGCTGTACGCTGCTTTCTATACACTGTACACGCTGAACGAGCCTCTGAGTCGCTCATTCTGCCTCCGAGGTTTCAGGATCTGTCCACATTTTGCTCCTCAAAACCGTCTGAGACCAAAGCGTTGGTTAAGGGAACGCGCTGCTTTAGTCTTGTCGCTATAAACTTTCGCAGGTACCCCCGAGGGCGCCGACAGTGTGGCAGGTGTGTGTTTCTGTGAATCCGAGGCGTGCCTATGCCTCTGTGACTGAGCTTGCTTGCTTAGCATCATTTTTCCTGACAGAGAGGTCTCCTCCAGACCTCGCTCAAGGTATGGTGTGTGTCAGGGAAGCTCCATGACAAAAGAGATTTCTCCAGCTTTACAAGAACACACGGCTGTACCTGCACTTACGCTAGCCCTCTTCTTTTACCTTCCTTTTTACATCATTGCTCAACTGACAGCAGCTGACAGGGCTCCGGAGAGGCACCACCGAAACCCCCTTTTCTCTTTCCCCGGTTTTTAATTTGCCAGGTTACGCTGAAAAGAACCTGGAATATGAAGAAGAAAAAAAAAAAAGAATCAAATAATTGGATTGTCAACTTCACAGAGGCCAGCTGATCTATTACCTACTTACCCACTGAAGTAACAAAGAGGATCTCCAGGGAAAGGGGAAAAAATAATTTAAGATATTATGTAGATTTATTTTTATTCCTGTGATTGTTAAAGGAATAACTAGGAAAATCCCAGCGGAAATGGGGAAACAGCCAGAAAAACAGGTCAGTAAATTTGGCAGAATCCTTGAAGTAATGGGAGCAATTTATGTTTTGCTGCAGAGGGAGATGTAATCGGGCTTGAACCCTGACTGTGAAGCATGATTTCTGGGTGAATTTACACGTTACATTCTCCGCCATGCCCTTTAGAGGGATCCATCTGTGATGCATCAAAGAGTATCTTTTTTTTTTTTCACCATGACTCCGTTTGCCACTGTCCCTCATTGTACTATCAATCTCCCACAAAGTTGAGAAAATAAAAGAATACCGTTGGCTGGGAAAACAGTGGTTGCTTGTGTGCATGGCTGTGAAAGTGCAGACAGACTGAATCACCTGTGCTGGACACCCTGTTGTCAAGGCTGGTTCTGGGATCTGTCTGGAGAAATTTGCCAATGCTGCAGTTGTGTCTGACAAGGCAGCTTTCCTCCCAGGGGTTAAGCATCATTCATATTCATGAGAGCGATGTTAGAGAGCTTCTGGGAGCCGAGCACTCTGTGAAACAACTGCAGGGCTTTTTTAGCCTCGGTCCCTTCCCGCTCAACATTTTTGACAGAATGTCACATCTCTTTTTTTTTTTTTTGCCCCGCTGATGTGCAACCAATACAATCTCAGACATTTTATGGGGAAATTCATGGAAATAATCAACAGCTCAACAACTGCATTTAGAAAAGGCCAAATCAATACTTCAGAGCTGCCTCGATCTCCGTTTCATTTTCTGAAGCCGATGTTTCCAGAAAGGAGGCACTCTTCGCAGTCATGTTATGCTCGCTGTAATCCTTGTTTCATCAATTTTATGTCCATCATCAGGGCTGTTTGTTCATTGTTTTTCTGTTTCTGTAATGCATTTCCCAAAGAGCAACCGTCACTCAAACAGCCAGCTCGGTCAGGCCTTTTCCTTTGCATAAGCTTGATCCTGTGTCAGAAGTAGAACATTTGTAAAGTCTGAACGTAAGCATAACATTTTCAGCGCCCTCTCCAAGTCACATCCAACCGACCCATCCATCCATATTACACGTTTGCACGATCATATACGAGGCTAAGCAGCAGCGGGTGCAGGACACCATCCAGGCCTCCACGGGGGGCGCGGCAGTTGAAAAATGAGGTATAATGAGGTATCCACAACAGAGATTTGTAAACAAATTATGTGAGTGCTAATCAAGGTGATTTGGCATGAAATGTCAGGGAGAGAATTAGGGTTTTGGCTCAGAGACCATTAACAGTAATTTGCTGAGATTAGCTCAGCTCTGGCAATATTCCACTCCAGTGCAGGTTCATAATGCCACAGTGATGTCAGACAAGTTATGACAACCCCAACTAAAAGTCAAAAGCCCTTTTAGCCTCCTCTATTTAAGCCACGCTCATTACACCCCACGATGTGAAGATGTTTGATGGAACAAACAACAAACTGAGGAGTTTGTCGTACTTAGAACTGCTTCAGTAGTGAGTATTTGTCTTGATGATGCGCAGTGCTGACGATTTATCAACTTAAAGCTTGAATTTGCAAAGTAATGTTCACAACAATATGCTTGTTTGGGTTATATTATATCTTGTGTGCAAAGTTGAAATTGGTATTGAGGGCAGCTCATGAGGTAGGCAGGTTGATTTATCTGTTTCTCTCGTCACTACGCGGTGCTTATGCTCTGGTTAGGGTGAGGCACGAAAAACACTTGGTTAGGGCTAGGGGAAAATCGTACTTTGGCGACCCTGTTTTGGTTGGCACAATCACGTATAGAAACAGTCCAATATCCTGTGATGGATGCAACAAAAACACCTGGAAACATTCCCTGATGGCCTTGGAAAATATTCGGCAGTGCGATTCAAACTTTGGAAATTGGTGGCCCCTTGTCATGAATCAAACGTTTTTGATACTCGCTCAGTTCAATAGCTTGTGCGGAATGAAGGAAGCAAAAAAGAGCAGATTTCGTCTTCGCATAACCACTCCTGGGCGGAATATTGCAGGCTCGGCCGTACATTTACATCTTAAAAGGGAACAATTATGTAGCAACGGTGGCAAATGTGGTCCCTTACAAAGGCCAAAAATGTCCCAGCAGTTTGAGCACTCTACTGTTACTGTGTTGGCTGCCCTTTTTGGAAATAATATTAATGATACACAATGGAGCAGGTGACAGCTATAGTAACAAGCCACAGTGGGTGAGCATATTGAAAAATTACCACGCCGAAGTGAAATATTTGCTTAATCCCAAGAGCGATGACTCATACTATGATTCAGAATGGCAGCAATTCAAAAAGGAACGCGGTACCCCAATTATGTGAAAAAAAAGGGAACAGTAATGTGCGAGATGTTGAAGGCACAGTTGCTTTATTAACTGGCCAATCGGGCAGAGTGTGGGAGAATCGTGGAATTCAATAATTCAGAGAGAAAATTACTCTTCAGAAGGGGGAATGTGAATAATTCAGGGTATTATGACTTAAAAGAACTATCAGCCGCATGCAGAATGGAGTGGAATTATGATTAATTCAACATCTGGCTTAATAGCGCATCAGTCAGAGCGTCGGTTTACATCGGCGGGGTCGGGCTGTCCGCTCACCCTTTACCCACTTAAAGAAAGGGATTATTTTCAGCTGTAGCCCTGCGCTGCGTTCTCGGCTCAGTGCCAGTTCACTCGCTGCGCCGTGTGCCAGCACAAGAAGAAAACAATCTGGTGAGCTCCGAGTCAGGGAGTTTGACTTTTGTGGGTGACAGCGCAGCGCAGTGAGTGCAGTCTGCTGTTAAGGAGTCGAGATAATTGAAGGAGACGCATCTAGTGTGCTGGCCATAATCACTCGAAAATGCGGAAGGGGGGGGGTGACAGTCATCACAGCCAGCTCAACAAGAGACCTGCAATTTTCTAGACGCTGTGTATCATGAGGGGTAAATATGAAGAAGCGCGAAGCAGCCGTGTGATGAAAATGTACACAGGATGAGGAGATAAATCTAGCGGATAGAGAGATGAAATTGTGGCCAGAAGGTCAAAGATTCCAATCAACACACTGACTGGAGACAAGGTCTCTCTCTTCGCCTACTGTCTACTCCCTCCCTCCTCACTGAAGAACCCTTGAGCAAGGCTTTTTAACACTCAGCTGCACTGTTAGAGCACTGCACTGTACTTGCTGGGTAATTAAAGGCACTTTATGTAGAATTATTAAGTAAATATTGCCTTCCAGATGATCATTTCGCGTCCCTGTGGTGTGAAGCGTGACATTCCTGTGTGTTGGTTTGAGTGCTGCAGCGCGTGACGTATGGTAGACTTTGTTTTATTCTTTTGCTGGCAGCGACTAGACTTGGCATTTAAATGTTGCAGGTGCTTCTAAATCTCTACCAATGTATCATCATAGCCCCTGTTTGTTTGTTTGTTTTTTTTTGCTTCCTGCGCAGTAATTTGATCAGCATGCAAATGTGTACAAGGAAATCAAGTCAATGTGTTTCACTCCTCTAAACAAGCAAGTAATACAGGTTACGCCTCAACTAAATACCGAATCAAATACGGTGCTATTCCGGCAATATCAAATTTGAAAGGTAAACAACTAAATGAATGATAGATATCCTTGAGTGGTACATGTACTCTTTGTATTCTTTTTGTTGTTTTTATATGCTACTCCATTTTACAGTGATTCTCTTGCCTCTGCCTTTTTTTTTTCAATTCCATGCTCTCGCTGCTCGGTAAAAGCCAGCGGCCTTGAGTTTATGAGCAAACTGATTGTAGGACAGACCTATTCAACTGGCGGGTCGAATGCAACCCTTTAAATCCCTCCTTCTGTTCCTGTGATCATTGAATGACTCAGCTAGTCGGGCCATTCATCATCATTAGATATGTCCGCTGCCAAGCACAGACATACTCTTGTATCATTGAAAGGTAACAAAAACTATTATCATTCTCAGTTTCAGATAAACACAAGACCACTGAAGCATAGTTGATATATATTATTTAACATTTCTGCCCATAAATCCAACCAAATTCTGCCCACGAGACAACAATTATTGAAATGAGGCCACACATAGCGAGGGACGGCACCATTCACTTGAATTGTCCGAAAAATTATTAAAGAATATAAACTTTTACTATCAGAAACTTCAATTGTTTAAATTATAAACACCTAATCATTTAAATTAACTGTAAGTACCATTTTTCCCTCTGCTGTATCTTGCAGCGCGCCCATGAGGTGTTGACGCTCGCTGGGTACAGTCAGCACATTAGCGAAGCATCTAGCGCATTGTCAGAATGTGGGATGATGGCATGAGACTGACAGCGATGGGCTCATACGCTAGCTCAGGGCTTTTACACCAGAGCCGAATGTAATACAAATTGCATGTGATTCAAGGGCAAACTGTTGAGCTGTAGGGCTGCTGCCGGGCATCGTGACAAATCAAAGTACTAACTTTTTACGTAGTTGACATTCTGGCAAGTATTTTTTGGTGTAGACGTCTGAAAAAGAGGGTCAGAGAAAGAAGTATGATGTTACGGTCCGTGTGTTGATTTCAGGTTTTGTTTTTTGTATTATTCAGCATGTTTGGCACGGCTCCATGTATTGATGTATCAGGGTGGGAGTGAGTGTAAGGGTTGCATTTGTGCACAAAAAATTCAATTGTCAGATTTTGTTTACTCTCTTGAAAAATCAATTGCCCTCCTCCATCCGCTGGCAGACAGCGAGTTTGTCACGTCCAGGGCTCAACAAGTAATAAAGTACTTTGCCACTTTTCCAAATGGATCACCTGCTGTTTCCAAGGTCACTCGCCGCCATCTGTGTGTGTGTGTGTGTGTATGTGTGTGCAATGTGTGTGTGAGAGGGAGAGCGAGCACAAAAGCAAGGTCGTGCTCTGTGTGCATACACATTTGTTGCCTTGTATGTGCATGAAATACCGAGCCAATTCTGGTACATAATTCAGTGATTCATGCAGAATGTTTATGAATCATTGCGTATGAATCATGTTGGTGTGCGTCGTGGTACGAATGGTAATTAGTATGGCAATGCGTAAAAGAAAATTGTACACATTAAATATTATGACATTATGATGAAACATTACAGAAAGTTTGTTTGACTCGCATGTTGAAATGTACGGAATTAAGACCTTTTGTTGTCTCTTCACTTGTTTCTCATGGGGTAAAAAAAAATACCTGTGGGTAAAAGTGTTGTATTCACTTATAATTCTGCACCATTACAACATCTCCCTCATATCTTTTTTGGAAAGCTCTTGATTTTGACACTACATTCTTGCCATAATGAGGCGTCTCTCCCTCCCTTTTCGCATGTAGGTCAATTACAGCTAACTGACCACTGTTCTCTGTCTGACTCCCCTCGTTCCATTTTCTCACTGTGTGGTTGAGGGTTGACAGATTCGGGCTGACACTTTGGTTTAAAACAGATTCCCGAAGGCCAGAACTGTGCTCGACTTTGTGTGTGCAACTCCCACTAAATATGTAGTGGCAAAAGGGAAGCAGACACACAGTATGAGCTCAATCATTGTTTATAATGTTATGGGATTTTTGAAACCAGATGATCCTACATATATATCCTACATATATCCTACATCCTACATATATATATATATATATATATATATACTTCAGTACTTCAGACCATTCCTCACTTTGGTTTTAATTCCTGTCATTATCTTTTCAACGGAGCAGTGTGTTATCATTGTACAAATAGAGCAGTGGCATTTTGGTACAGGAAAAAGCTAACCAAAACTTGCCTCAGCAATTAAAAATAATTCCACAGCGGACAAGCAATCTTGAAAGGTTTACGCACTTCAGTCAAGGTTGATGATCTGATATATTACATGTCCAAGAGGTAATATATTCATTCAAAATTCTTACAGTTGCATAATAATAAATGAAAAAAATAATAATAAAATCAGTGATATTTAGACCAGCAGCTGTATTTTGGAGACGCTATAGTTTGAAAGCTCTCTGGTAGCCCTGAGAAAACTATTGTTAAAATGATTTGATTTGCTCAAGATGAATTTGTGGAGTCATTTCAGAGATCATGTTATGACATGATAACTCATGCTGCAATGCTGTTAAGACTTCTAGTGCTTTTCTGTCCTTACTGCGCTGGGTGCTTTGGCCTCTTTCCACAGTCCAAACTCCTGGTGACCTGTCCATTATGTACCCTACCTCTGCCCAATGTCAATGGGATCAGCTCCAGCCATAGCTAATGGTTAGATAATGGATTGTTTTGAAAGATCTGGCTAAATAGCAGGCATCCATGAATAGAATAGAAGGGGGGCAAGTAGTGATCCTAGTGGTACTCCACAGGTCATGCTGACCTGCTCAGAAGTCAAATTGCTGATTTTCCTCTACCGCAAGTGGGAGCTGTGGGATCAGAGAATGATATACACTTAGCCAACCTGTCAAATAAAATAATGTGATCAACTGTGTCAAAAGCCACAGTGAAATATTTGAATACGGGATAAACATTTTGTGTCAGTTTCCATAAGGTGGCACATGAGTGTATTCACGCACATGCTGTACACGTGTTGTATATACTGATGTCCTTGTAGGGCTGATGTCCTTGTAGGCAAAAAGTACTTGAGATTGGGGAAAAACACCCTTTTCTACTGATTGTACATTGTTTTTAGTCTGACAGCCAATTTGAAGTTTTATAGAAATGACCTGCATGCTAGAAATGGTCCTATGACCGAAACTTCCAATTACTCCGACATTTTTCACTGTGCCATCTGTTATCACTATAGCGGATAGAAAACATAACATTTTAAGTTACTTTATTGACTTGAAACAGAGGGTTGCACAGTCTGTATACTTTTTTGAACTGGGGAGTTCTGTGTAGGCTCTGGTTGTTGCGATGTTGGCTTAGTTCTGTTCATATTTCTCTTCTTGTTCACCGGGTCGCATGGAGGAGATTTTCTGTTTAGACTCCAGCTGTTGCAGTCAACTGTCAAAAACCACACTGCTGATTCAGTCCAGAGTTCACAGACTTGCATAGTTTTGTTACAAAGTTCTTAACGTGATGAACAGCTGCTCAAACTGACTAGAAAGCAAAATCAGGGCAATATCAGCAGCCAGATTTTACTGTGATGTCGTTTTTCTTTCACAGATGCAGTACATCTGTGTGAATTTATGCCGGCATGCAGCACAAATATAGCTTTTGTGAAGTTTACTGTACTGTGTTCTTACTTAACAGTGACTGTTTTTGTCAGAACTCTTAATCACAAAATCCTTCCTGATCATTGCTCAGCATTTATTAAGAGGATACTGGATATTAAAAACCAGACACAGTCTTTAAAGTCTGAAATCTTTGAGCATTAAAACAGAGACTGTAATCTCTCAAATCTAGTAACATAAAACTAATTTAACGTTTTTTTTACCTCCTAATTTCTCTAATTAGAAGGTGTGCACCCTCTGAAGGTGACATTGAACTTACAGAACACATGTTCTACCATTGACCCTGAACAGTAAAACACTAAATAGAACGTTTCAGAATGCTGCCTAAGTGATATTAAAATTTCAGCTTTCCGTATTAACTGTAGCCCAGAGCATGCAAAGGAGCTGCTGACAATGGCCAATTCATCAGTGCTAATTTGCTGTATTAGAGGGAGAGAGTGAGAGAGAGAGGGAGGGCCTGCGGTGGTTATTTTAGCATTTCCCTTTTCTTTCCAATGCTTACTGCACCTTTCCTAATTTGTCGGCCTCCTCTCCTCATATCCACACTCTCTTTCCACGTGCTTCACTCTGATCCTTGAATAAAATAACCGGATCGGATAAATATCCAGACACGCGTAACTTATGTAGTGCACATTTTCCTCTAGTATGGAACCGACTGAGCGCCCTGCGTTCCCAGCAGAAACCCGCTGCAAATTAAATCAGCTGCACACATCCAGAGGCTGAAAAACAACTGGAGTCTGATGCTCCTCTTGCGTGCGCTCAGTTTTCCGAAACATGTGACTCCGACACAATGGACAGCTGTTCGAGAGCGGTTTCTTTTTTTACCATAACCATAATTGTTCTACTTAACCGAGTGATTTTGTGCTGAAACCTCACCCAACCTTTATCTACAGCTGGTGCAGGTCAGTAAAGAGGCATGGGATTCTTTGTTTAAGGCCTTGAAGTCTCTTGGGATACATTCTATCCAGAGAGGCTTGCCAAAAAAGAAAAACAGTAGTTAATACACCATATATTCAAATGTATCAAAATTCGAAAGGACCTCGGAGAGAGAGATTGCTCACGAAACATTTCCATTCTTTATGAACATTTTTGCAATGTTTGTATGCCTGATACGAAGGCTGCAATTCTAGATGTAGGTTATCTCAAGAGTTATTCAAAACCCAGGGTGCGTAGTTCAAAAGTGTAGTGTTGGCAAATTGAGAACAGCCTCTGGGGACACCGAAGATGATCCTTGAAATGTCATAAAATGCGGTGGATACGATGGCCAAAACTGTGAGATGAAGTGCGTAGTTTGCAATAACTTGGAATTATCCTTTAAGAACCTTTGTTCAAAGCGGTAGATGCTGTTTGAAAGAGGGGAGCGCGTTACTCATGAGCCTTTCCCACCCACCTCCTCCCAGGACAGCAATGGATTCAAACTAGCAGCCTTCATCTCTGACCCGTAGGCATCCCACATAAAGAGCTCTTAGAAGAGAGAAGTTTCTTTTGTCTTGACTTTCCTGTGGTTTTCCCCTGCTGAGCGTGTTTGCTCTCCTAGTTTGACACACTTCTACGCCACCACATCTCGCCATTAATATCTGCTACTCATCTGGAAAGAAGGGTGAAGGTTCTATGCAGCGTCTTAGAAGCAGACTCTGCGTCAAAATTGTTTTATTGGTGCAAATAAATAGCTGTTCTTTCTAAAGAAAACACTTGAGATTGCCCCAGGGGTTCACACTACATTTTCATGCAGGGAAAAAAAAGGATTTCAAGTCATGATTTCCCATACAGGGACAAATGTTTAAATAACCTTTTGTCTTCAGCTGTTTATCAGCGCACCCCCCAACACACTGTTTTCGGCTTTATTTCAGGTTTATATAATGCCTTAGTTTTGTATGGATAAGCTAACGCTGGATATATGGTGGCAGTGTTAGAACTCTGACTCAGAGTAAAATGAGAAAGGTAGATTGTTGCCTCTCTTCAGTTAAATTAAAACCCAGTCAGATGGAAAATACTCAAAAGCCCAATTTTTAGAGATCAGGACTGGGGCAGTATGTGAAGCCAAGACGATACAAGGTTACCTAGAGAGTGCAGACCTCTAACAAGAATGCGCAATCCTTAATTGTTTTTATTATTATTGTTATTACAACATGAAGAATTCCATAAAAAAATACAACTGATAGGCATTTTCTTTTTCCTAAGGGCAGACATATTTCTTTTGGACTTGGTTTTCTTTTCATTTTTATCCTTTGTGACTTTTTTTTTTTTAAATCCTCATGTCAAAGTGCAGCATGCTTTCCGGTGTAGCCACCCACACAAAATTCATGTCAACTTGCCCGTAAGATTTTGATGTTTCACAGAAATAAAGTAATTATGGTCTTGGCTACAACACTGGTAATAGCTGCATTTGTACTTGTCCTTCAGGTAATAACTGAGCCCTCTCTGTTCACTTCTTGGTCCATTTATCCATTAAAATGATTATGCATAATATAAGAGTATAAGCAATCCTGATGTTCAACATGACTGGGATATTCAAAAGTCACAGCTATGCTTTGAGCCATCACCGGGCCTCTGTCGCACTGCTTCGCCATCTCTCCACTGAGAAAGGGGTTCTTTGTTTTGTTTTTTTAACAATCCTAAATAAAACCACAACGCTCCAAGACGGGACCTTTTGCCCTGCCGAGGCTTTTGAGAAAATGTTTCCCCTTCCATGAATACGCTTTGTGTGTTGCTAGTGCTGTCTCATATACTGTATAGGTATGTGGGTTTCTTTGTAACTGCGCCTCAAATCACACCCATTCATCTCTGAAAACAATTTCAGACACACCGAACAACTGACTTCTGTATTCAGTGAACAGATGAAATATTTTCTATGATAAATTTACAGTCTCTCTCTCTCTCTCTCTCTCTCTCTCTCTCTCTCTCTCTCTCTCTCTTTCTCCCAATCCCCGCTTTCCCATTGCTGCTGCCTGGTGATTTCTACTTAAAGGTAAGAATCTTGTCTTCCATAAGCGTCTGTGGTGCTGCTATATAGTATATTCACTGAAATATATGATAATAATGTATCCTTGTTTTTGGATGCAAGTGCTCAGTTAAGTCATTATAGTTGAATCAGAAGTGGTGGAACATGATGAACCTTCCTCGAAAAGCAAAACAACCAGAGATCCAGGACTCCTGGGCCATAATTCTGGCCAATATGTCTTTTTACTTCAGACGAGGAGCTACTACATGAAACCCCTAGGACAGAGATGAAACAAGCGCTTGTTTTTAAGGCGCCCCCCTTATTAAGAAGTGAAACATTCTTAAATGAATTCTGGGAAGGTTTGAAGTTAATCTCCCTAACCCCCGAGCTCCTCCACAGCCATTAGGAACCAGCCATCAGCCTTGCTGCCTTTGAAAACAATCAAAGCTGCTCTTCTGCCTGTGTTGCTGTTGCGTTTTTTGAGCTAAAAAAAAAAAATTGCACAGATTAATTTATCAGGCTCGATTATCCCTGTGACGCTGCTGTTTGGGTGAAATTAAATGCATGTCTGAATGTTTCTCATCTGGGCCTTTTGATAGTAGCTCCTTCTTTTTGAAGGTAATGACTTACTCGTGGGTACACTATTCAATTAAAAAGATATCGGAATATGTTACAGCATCAGCCTCATCAGCCTCTGTGAACATGATTAGCCATCCTCCAAAGCATGCAGTCAGAGGACCTGTGGGACTCATCCTGTGCACTGTCATGGTCTCCTTGCTGCTGTTCTTTTTAGGCATTCTACATAGAGTTCTACATCTGTCACAGATCACGGAGCGAGACAAAAAAAATCCGTTCTCCCTTTGTTTCTTACCATGAATGGAACTGAATGTGAAATGAAGTGGGAGTTCTGAAACAGACAAAACTTAAACACTAAAGTGGGAGTAACATATGCACATAGTAAAATAATGCCTTGCTTTTAAGATAACACGCTGTATCCTCAACGCCGACCTACCGCATCCCCAGCATAGCTGTGTAATTTGTGGTGGAGGACGACAGGAAGTCGTAAACAAAATAACTGGAGCTCTACCTCTGCCAAGTACAACAGTGTTCCATCGACCCCACGCAAAAAAACACTTGGAAACCACACAAAGTAACCACACAGAGTTCATTCCTGCAGTTCACTTCAATTTAAAGCACATTTCCGCTCCCGTTGGATCAGACGTCATTATGAAACAAAGCAGATTCAATTAGACACATGCGAGAATAGGAACCAGAAACACAAAAGGAGAATCTGGCTTTTCCTCAGTGCCTTATCTCCCAAGAGCCTGCCACTGCAGTCCTGGGTCTAATCTCCTTCTTGTTTTTTTTGCTGGCATTGTTTTCCCTTGTGTCCATCACCCTTTTCTGCTCAGTTTATCTCAAATTCAGGGAAATGTACACAAAAACACCTTCGGCTGTTTAACGTGGGGAGGGGTAGAGCGTGGCATTGGTGACAGAAAAAGCCTTTGGGTCGAGCGAAAGATCCAAAAGCCCTTCTTGACAAAGGTTTGTATTGATTTTATGAAGGGTCAGCAATGTGGTAGCTATTACCGATGCTGGCACAGGATGCTGCATTCTTCCGTTGCACAATCATAAAAATGTCATTCATGTCAGCTTTTAGGCCATACTGGCATGATATCAGCAAAGGTAGCAGCCCTACAGTCGGCGGCAGGTTCTTCACATCAGTGCGGAGCTCTCGATCAAACAGCAGCCCGGGACAGAACCCCAGAGAAGGAGAGTACAGGGACTACTCTTTAAGGTAGAAAACACTTCCTGAAAAGAACTGCGGCGAAATTCATCTCCCTAACCCGCAAGCGCCACAGCTACCATGGGGCATCAGGAATGGACAGAATGATTCCTGTGAAATCGATCAAAGCCGCCTCCCTGCTGCATTGTGTTGCATTGGAATGTACGTAGTTAGAAATCAAACAGTGCAGTTATTGCTCTCAGGTGTTTTCTGGCGGCCATTTCTTCTGCTGAATAAGCCAAAGCATCTCAGCCGCAATCCACACAGGCTTGAGGCACGTTTGGAAAGACCTTACATGGATAGTGGAGGCAGTTTACAATTGTCAGTTACAATCACCACACACGAGTGTGATGACAGAATCATAATTGTGAAGAATTTCTTACAATGCATTGTACCAAGAATGTGCGCTTCCATGTCCTTGTTGCAAAAATGGGGCCTTGCTCTTTTCCTTTTTGCCAGGCGACTTGGCAGTTTTATGCCGAAGCCCTTTGTTTCACGACCCACTATTCGCAAGTATTAATAAAATGAAGGTTAAGGCTGAATTTTTATGGTGCAACGCTTATGCCGGTCTTCGTTATGACAGCCCAAAAACCCAGGGTTCAATGTAGTGGTGTCTCATCTTTTATCCTGACAGAGAAAAAAAACAACTTAAACCTCTCTGGAACCCTCTCCATTCTTGTGATACAGTACAATATGATACGATACGATACATATGATGCAATACGATACGATATGATACAATACATTACGATACAACATTTGTGTCTGTTGGAAATTCTTCTTGCATCTGCAGGCAGCTCCCCTCAAGAAGTCAACTCACAGGTTAGACATAGAGCTGCATATATGGCACATATTCATAAAAGAACATTGAACATTCATGAACATGAAATATATCACGTAATATCCTCAGTTACAGATCATATTCAGCCGTACACTGATTTCAGGATTAAAGGATAAACCTGTGCAGCAACCATTCAAGGATCGCTGTGTCTTTCATGAAAGCATTCTCGTTTGCCATGTTTCCTAGTTATTCATTCAGGTTTTTACTTTCATTTGCCTCTCGTGTAGAACAGGAAGCAGTTGCAACTACTGCTCATTTATCCCAGCAAGGCTTCAATCAGGCTTCCACTACTTTGACCAAGTAGTAGAATTTCTTGGTTGAAAAAGAGTATAGTGAAGTCATACCTAGGTTTCAAAATGTCAATTCAGATAAATCTAGGTGGCATCAAAGATGCATTTCTATTGCATCTCTATCTATATTCTATCGTTATTCTATTAATCTACAAATTGTTTCTGTTCTGTTCTAAAATGAACCTGAAATGTGTGATAAAGCACACATTTGCTGTATTAAATAAGCTAATCTCACAGTGATACAGATTGTTGCAGTAAAGCTCTTTAAGTTTTGATAGGTTACTGACAGGGTGACTTATGCCTCTGGTCACAAATAAAAATACCCATGCTATTCTTTGGCACGGTGATGGATATGGCCCAGATGTTTTCTCCCCTGCATTTCACCTTCAAAATAGTGGCACACTGCGGAGCCGCTAACCACTGTGTCACTGTGACACAGCAGAACATTTGGTTAAGTTTGAAAGCAATCCCTCTCTAAAAGTGCCCTCTATCATCTTGTTCAGGGTGATGCAACAGAGAGCCCATTACCACTGTGGTTTTTCGAGTCATTTCTACTTGTCTGATCATCAGCAGATGCTCAGCAGGGTCGTTGATTGGTGCCATGGTAGCAAGCAGTGAGTGCAGTCCATGATGGGAATTAGGGAGTGCTGCTGATAGCAAACACTCCATTGTCTACCAGCCTCAAAAGAGATAAGGGGCTGACATCACCAGCTGACACCTGACCAGTCCTCTCAGGACTCTCTCTTAGACAAACTTTTGAGTCAAATTAAAAACATCCTAAGCCCTAACTTTGATCTCATTCACATTCTTTCTCAATGTTCCTCCCTCATCTTTGCCATCCTGTCTCATCTCTCTCCCCTTCTGTCTCCTACGTGGTATCTCTTCTGTTTCTACAGCTCCTCAGGCTTTAATCTCTCACGCTCACTCGTCTCCCCACTCCTCCCCTCTTCCCTGACAAAGCTATAACTCTCCTTCCTAAGGTTGCTTTCACACCTCTAGTTTGGCTCCCCCATGCTCACGGCCGAGGAAAGAAATCATATCCCGTTGACCTTTAATTCCGGTGTGTTTCCAGTTCACGTCGACTTATAGAGGGTGAGCCGAGTGAGAAGCAGAAAGACAAGGGTGTCTTACAGTGGACACTGCGCTGAGGCTTGCAGACGCAGCCACACAAGTCCATACAGGAATAGAGACAAGAAGTGAGACAGTACAGCTGCAGCAGTGCATTAACAGCCGCCACTTCTCATTTCTTTGACAAACCCATTGACCTGTTCCAAAGGCAGATGGAGGCGAAATGACGGCAGTAAATTATAGCGGGATGCTTTTAATTTGAAAGTCTGTCCTCCCTTGGAAACATCTCTATTTTTTGAGAGTGTTTGGATCTGTTATGCTTGTATTGAGAAAAGGATTCTGGGTGTCATCGTGTCAACAATTTTGGGGGATGAGAAGAAAAGAGAATCAAGCAAATGCTGCAGTTTTTTGTAAACTTTTGGCCTGATGGCAGCAATCTGAGGGCTCACAGCCTTTGTGCTTGCATTTGGGAAGTTTTCATATCTGCTTTTCCCTTTAATCCCTTGAATATAGCATTGAGCAAAGCTGAATATGAATCTGAAACATGTTATAAAACCAAATGTCCCCGATCTTCCGAGAGGGTTTGCTCGCTTAAAATTTCAGATTATAAATTGAAAGTGTAATCATAAATTCAAACGTTTTTAACAACAATTTCAA
This sequence comes from Sparus aurata, assembly GCF_900880675.1. Taxonomy (NCBI): domain Eukaryota; kingdom Metazoa; phylum Chordata; class Actinopteri; order Spariformes; family Sparidae; genus Sparus; species Sparus aurata. The sequence continues at coordinate 27,486,728 of NC_044199.1, forward strand.
ATTCTTCACTTCAAATGACCTTAGCATGTCAGGCAAGACTTAAGTGAGACCTCTCCAACCACGAGGGTTTTTCACATCGTCCCATGTTCCTGAGCTGTTTCTAAATTAAACATATCCACTCCCAAATCATGTCCTTTCCAAAAACTTCCAGTCATACTCAGTCACAGTTAGTGAGAAAAGAATTTCAAACTTCTCAGTGGTGGCCATAATTTATGGTGAATGTTAGGCTAAGGGCCCTGGAGGCAAATTAGAAAATTATACAAAGTATGCCTAAGTGATCGGGCTGCATGCATAATAATAGTCTACTGTAAGTCTCTAGTCAATTATGGGTGTTTTTTTTGTGTTGCCCTCATATTTTAATCCACACTGGACCCATTCCTGGTTGTCTGAGTCAGCGTTCATGCCTCAGCAAATTTTCCAGTAGAAATTAGAGGGACATTTTTACATCTGTTACACATGTTTAGTGCTGTCAGTTTTAAATTTCAAAGCCAGCTTCCATCCATATTCGATCATACATACTTGTGGAATTGTCCATCTATACTGGTAGGATACATGAATGAATGAATCATCCATTTAGACAACATAAATCACTTGGTTCCTGCAACGAGCAGGGTCTCTGCATGGTGCTATGCGACTGATGCAAACTGACACTGAAATTCAGAAACGGTGTTTATCATCAACAAAATGTTGCATGCTTTGGACCATGTAGTTAGTAAAGGATGAGTCTTGTGGTGTCATTGTGTCACATGAGGGTACATGATTAACACACATTTACTGCTGATAAAGCTTAGTGCCTTCCTTCCACTCTCAGTCCATTCTGCAGCTTTTTTGCATATGTTGGAAACTTAAGAAGATTTCGCAAGCTGTTTAAGGCTTCCACACCTTCTCACATATCCTCGGCACCTGATTGCGGATCCACGTTTTTCTCATTTTTGCTCATAAGCCAAAACCCTTAGAGAAACATTTCTACATCTTTAGCAGTACACTTATTTGCCTTCCTCTAGAGAGGGAAAATTGATACCACTCCTGCGTGTACCCTAAAGATGACACTAATGCCTGTTAACTTGGCTTAGCATATAGCCTGTCTCTGTCCAAAGCTGATTCTTTCCAGCGCCCTGTCATTTTATCGGGGTATGTGTCTTATTATTATTCCAAATCAATCTGGCAGACAATGTTTTGTCATATATATTTGACATTAAAAAAAGGTGAATGAATTGCTGGCTACAGTGCTGACTCTTTGGGCCCAATACATTAGCTAGTTAGCTGAAGCATCCCAATAAGGGAAGATTCATAGCAACAAGTACTGAAACATTTTATCTATTGGAGGCATAACGCAACCAACACTCATCAGCACAAGAACAGGTGTTTGTAAATTATGAGCGAATCTGAGTCAAGTGTCCTTCTGAGTGACATGCTTCAGTTTTACTGTCTTCACCTGCCACCGTGTTAAGCTGTTTTCCCCCCCTGCAGCCCTGCTCATTGCATCCTATTCACAGGATTACCAGAGATGCAGGTGTTTCCATAGCAACTGCAGTGCAGGCAGTGGCAATTGGGCTGTGGTGGGGCCTGGTGGCTGTAATGTGTGTGCATGAGTGCATGTGTGGGTGTTTGAGAGTATTTGCGAGCGAGAAAGACATGGAAAGAGAGGAAAGACAAAAAAAAAAAAAAAAAAACACTTGAGAGTTAGTGTCCATTTTTACAACTGAAACTAGGTTAACAGCCCATAGCTCTTGGCCCTTTGCACACAGAGCATGTACACACACGCGCAGTAACCATTCCTACTGGTGGCAAGAAGTGCAGTGAGAAGAAGCTGTCTCTTACTGTATGTAAATGGTGGACTAAGCCGTATGGTTTGTGTTCTAGCGCCGTTGCATTCAGTCTGTTAGTGAGGTCTTGTGCCGCCACTATCCATTGTTGCTCTCTGCCATGTGACCGATGATGACATTACTACTCGCCAGGATTATCCTGAAAAATGTGTGGTGTTAATCACCTTAGTAAACAGGCAGTGTGTCGGCAAAGAGGTGTACTCGCTGAGACAATCCCCATCCTGAAAACGCTGTCAGAGCATACAGGGAATTAGCGGAGGGTGACATCATCATTATGGATAGCAGCTTTATGTTGTAATCATTGTACACTGGTAAATACCACCCCGGTTACAATCAAAGCTGTTGGCATTATTTTCAATGCTCTCATTATGGCGGTCGTGTTTGTGTTTCTTTCTTTTTCTTTATTCCTTCCAACAATGTATACATTGATGCTTCCATGCGATGGCTGTCTCCGTCACCAGATATCAATCCAGCTGAGCACATATCGGAACGTTTGTAATGATGTGAAGGGCTGATTGATTTAATATCATTTTCTATAAACGACTTTGGCTTTAAACACTCATGACAACATGACAATCGGGATAAAGCCATTATTGTGCTGCATTTGATAGTGCAGTGTTGCTCTTGTTTTGTCTTGTGTTCAAAATCCTCCGCACTCCTGACATTACAATGTAGCACTTTTCGCGCATCCCTAAAAGCCCAAGCTCACTCTCAGCAAGGCTGTGACTTGTTAAGTTCAGCTCACAAAAACTTGAATCCACTGTTTTTTAAAAGTTGCCACATGTGTGTGAACATGTGTGTGAATGGGTGATACCGACTGCTGTTGAAACACACCGAGTGGTTTGGAAGACTAGAAAAGTGCTATATAAATGCACATGTGTGTTACATGTTTGTCCTCATGCTATTCAGGAATGACAACTTTTCCGAAATGCACCACACACTGTGCCCTTACAGGCTCCAGCCTTCTGTGACTGAGAGAAAATAGGTGGGTATATAGACAATGGATGATTGGAAGACAGGGGGGATCCAGTGATGGAACTGTTTTGTTCTCTATAGGCAAATGGCTTTGCTGAACCCCAGTCACTATACTGCTTTTTCTATCTCAAACGTCTGTGTTTGTTTGTTTTTCCCCCTCATTTAATGTCATCATGTATCAAAATGACAAAGTTTATCCTGTGCACCAACTGTTTAAAATAACTCACAAAGAGCCCTAGAATAGACACAGCTGCCAAAAATGAGCCTGTTACCATAAAAGTAGCAATTGGTGTGACAGATCCCGGCGCAGTCCAAAATACAACACAACAACAGATGACTTTCTTATCATATTCTGTGTTTATTACCTCGGGCTACACTATTAAAAGTTGCAGTGCATGTATGTGAACTGTCTGTGGAAGCGTGAGGCGCGTTGTCTACCCCCCGATGAGATGAATGAGGTAGATTCTTCTTGACATGAGATGATATCTGCTCCCCAACAGTGGATTTTCAGCAGGGACGCTTTCAAAGAAGCAGAGAGATTAGATGGCCCACCAGCAGATAGGAAGTGATGATAAGTAAAGTAAGGCTCTAGTTTTTAACGACTGCAATGCATTATTAAGGCCTTTGCTGAATGCATGGTTGGATAGAAGCTGACAGTAATCGCATTGCTCACACAGGCGTATGCATTAATACAGAACTATGAAACTATGTAATTATATTGTTGGTGCATAGTGATTTTGCAGAGCAGAGTGACCAGGTCACAAACCTGTCATCGGCTTTATGTCTGTCTAACATTCACTGGCTATATTACCGTGACATTTTGCTTCCTGATAACAGACCAGGTCATTCTATGTATATGAATTATGACAAGGTCAAATAACTACATCTTTCTGGATTGATTCCTCACCTTGTGCTGCCTTATTTGTGTTATCTTCCACCCACCTTTGCATCAACTGTTAAGTGTCAGCGATGGACAGCCTTGGACATTTCAAGGCTAGGAATATACCATTAAAAGAAAAAAAATACATGTACAGTAAAGGAATTGTTAAAACAGTGTTTTTGCCACCCTTCCACCATACAATGAAAGATTGTGCTCAATGCCATCGCTTGCCTGTGAATAACGTGACATTATGCCTTTGTTTTCTATTCTAAAAATTATTCTTTTTTTTCCAGAAAACTCTAATGAGGTATTGTCATTTTCACTTCTTTGATTTTGGTATGTCTTTAATTAAATACCAGTAACCAAAAAACAAAAAAAAATTTTAAAAATCTAAATCTAAATCTGAATATCTAAAATTTGGTTTTCTGCAGCACGAAGATGCCACATTTTGTCATAAGGTACCCTTGGGTGTTGTTTAAATGACATTAGTATAAAAATCTGAAAATAGCTTCACCTTATATAGCTCCACCGAGCACTTCAGAGCAGAGGCAGGGATATTGAATGCAGTATTAAAGAAATCATTAGGGGGGCGAAAAAGGATGATGAATGAAGAGAAATCATTTTATGGCAGGTACTCTGTGTCTCTTTCTCTCAAATGCTAATATCGACCCGAACCGTCATACTGTATTTTTGTCAGGTCAGGTTGAATTTAGGAAAGAGGAGGACCTAAGATTGGTTAAACACGCAGGGCCTGTGGAATGTGGTCCGTGTTGGCATTATAGGTGAGTTTGAGCAATAAATCAGAGTGAAGAGGCCGCTCCATAAAGGCGGCGGGGTTAACTGGCTGGCTCGCCACATAAAAGGCAGAGTCTGAGGGCCGGAGCTGCTTAGCAAGGAGACCCATTTGGCATCTATTTATCAGGTATCCACTGAGCAGCTTTTCAGCTATTTGAGTGGGTGTGAAATGGACCAAAAGGAAAATTACACCCACCCTCACTTCCACCCTTAGGTTTCAGGCCTGTGATGTTCCGCGCATTCCAGGAGCCACTTTCTGATGAAGACTTATCATGTGCTTTCATGTCAAGACGTTCCCTACAGTGCGCCTCATCTACATCAACGGCAGCTGCTCATTTCACAGCGTGCCTAATATATGTAGGTGAAGGCAGCGACACCAATATGAATAGTGATAAGGATAATTATAGCAACACCGAGGGTTTCCAGTCAGAAAAGACGAAAAAATGCCAACCCTTAGGGACTCAGTGGCTCATCTCCAAAGCCCCACTGAGAATCTCCTCTGATCTGAACTTGTAAAATCCCTGATCCTTTCATGGTTCCTCAGAACTGTGGGATACGTAGGTGGTGTGAGGAGCTTTAGCAGCTATTACAGCCAGCTCGTTTTTTTGTTGTTGTGGTTGTCTTGGCTTGGTTTGATAACGCTGTTGTAACACAGGCTACTGAAGTGGCAATCACATATTTAACAGTTGGCCCTTTAACCTCTTCCAAATGCCGCTGTAAATAATGCCCAGGCTGTGGATGAAAAAAATCCCTCAAATCAATCAGTATCATTCTATTGCGCATTGTTTAACTTTGCGTTGCCTTCTAAAAGTCATACTAGGCCTCATCTGCCCTGAGAATAATAAAATATCTTTCTCCATGTTGCAAATCGGGGTTCATTTTGTTCCCTCAAAGGTCAGTGTTGTCAAGAAAAATTGCAATGGGCAGTGGCATGAATTTGCATGGTGCTGACTCAGAGAGACTCTACAAATTGCCAAACAACTTATTGACCCCACAAACTTACTCAGCCTCCACCAGCTCAAAAAGCTAAAATTGTACTTTTTAAACAATGTGAGTCCTTTGACCACACAACTTAAAAGCTGAAACAGACGTGCTCAGAGCTATTGGTTATTCATTTGTTTAAGAAAGCTCTGAGCATTTTGGGTCTGTTAAATATTGTTAAAATAGTTTAACATGGAAGCTATGTTCACGCAAAGATCTCACTGCCACCGAAGCAGAAGTCTGAACAGTAGGACTACAAGCTGCGGTTGGTGTGTACACAGGATGTACTAGAGTCCTTGCAGAGACGGCATACCTGCCATCTGGTTGACTGTGTTCTGACTGCTGGAACTGGGTTGCACTGGTGATGTGACGTTTGTCTTTCATCAAACACTCTGCAGGCCTACAGCTCATCAGAGACTCACTGAGATATGCAAAGCCAGTTTTGTAAGACAAAGTTGATATAACGTTTTTTGCACCAAAACGAATGATACTGATTATTTTGCGTAGCCGTACGAGTAGTTGCTGAGGGGTTTAGGTGGTGTGTCAGGGCTTCATGGCCCTCTAAATGGAGGTTTTTCAGAGGCACACTACAAACCAAGGGTTATGAGAAATCTGCTCATTGTTTTTGGATGAAGGTATTGCAAAGAGCGAGGTTTAATGGCAGCTTCATTACCCACACAGTCACCACGAGGGGTTTGACCTTTCTCCTGTACGTGACTTAATATGTTCTATAGAAAATGACTTGAGGGACAGTTGCCGTGACGTTTTCAGATACTTGGAGAAAATGTCACGTGTCTGCCGCTGAAGATTTCCGCTGATGAATTTGTCACGCGGGGAAATGGGGCCTTTCAGAAGCTTGCTGCACTCAAACACATGACGTAGTCTCATTTCTCTCAGCCCACGTACGCTACAGCTGGCTGATTGTGCGAGATAGAGTGGTGTGATAGACGATGTTATTGCAATCAGAAATCCATCATGTTTGCAGACTGCAGTTTGGGTATAACATCAGTAATATTTGCCTGAAAGAATCTTTGTTATTTGTGTCTGTAGTATCATTATCAAGCTTCCTGTAGAATCTGTGGACTCCTGGCATCCCATCAAAACGCACCCTAAAGCATCACACTGCATTATTGACACATTAAAAGTATTTATGCGAAAACATAACCAGTAACTCATATGCTGCAGTAGATGGTTTTAATTATAGAAAGACTTGTTGCCATGTTGAACAAATCTACAGTATGCAGTCTCTCCTCCGCGGGGCTGAGGTATAACAATGTGTCATGTTCTAACTCACGCTAAGTGCATGTTCGTTTGTGCTCTCGCAGTGCCTGTGTGATTTGTCCAGATAACAAGCTTACGAAACTATCAAGCATAACGTAACGGCATAAACAACAGTCCTCAGTAGACTCGCTAATTGGAAGGTGTAGGTGGATAGGTAGAATATATAGAAGACATATTAGTTAATTATCATCCAACAGGGCAGCATCATTTGCTGGAGAGAAGCCACTTCCCGTTGCTGAAGGGATTGTCAAAGGGATGGTGGATAATTCTAGCTGCACATTTTGCACGTTTGTTGGCTTCAAGTAGAGGCGTGAAGTAGGGGTGTCACGATTCTCCAAATCCTCGATTCGATTTAATTTTGGATTCTAAGGTCACGGTTCGATTCGATTCTCGATTTTTACATTATTTTTTTTAAAGCACAGGCTGCTATGCCATTTTTAGACTAGACTTTTATGCAATATATAATATCTGATCTTTGTTGGCAATGCACCACACTACATTGTCAAATTTAAAAAACATTTATTAACAACATAATGTAACAATAACTTATATATTCAGTCAATTAGAAACTTAAACAGAATAACCTGCCATCTAGTTTCTGCAGAGCTTGCAAACTGTGGCTTTTTTGTCAACAAAACTCACTGGAAATCCAAAATACTTCCACACCTGCGACTTCAGTGAAAGAGGAGGGGGTTCATGTTCCGTCGATGGGTCTCCATTGTTGTAAGAGTGGCGAAGCCCCTTTCAGGAATAGGGTGTTGCGTGAGGTGTGTGCGTAAGGTGTGAGTGGGCGAGCGAGAGTGAGGGAGCGTGTATACGTGCAGACAGTGAATGAATAGGAGAGGAAGGAAAAGCGAAAGCAGTAGCAGTTGTAGCGACAGCAGTAAAGTGTACAATACAGTCTGCAGTTTGGCTGTGAATAAAGGCGACGGCTCCTCAAGATACAGCAAAGCTCCCTGATATTATTTCCCGACCAGCTTAACATGTGAAAGGGGGTTCACCGACAGTAAACACAAACTTCGGCCCCAAAGGAAATCATCTCCCCTGTGCTTCCCGACCACGGTCCGGGAGCCGAACAGGAATGGTGTAACACCATGCTATCGTTTGGCTGGCTGGGTTAGGGTTAGGGCTAATAGCTGATAGCTAATAGCTGCTGGCTTAGCTAGTAGCTAAGTTATAGGAGGTTGACTCGCAGCACTTCAACACTTACCGTGTGTTTTTTTCCGCTTGGCAAGCCGACCAGACGTGACATGGGGGTGTGGCAGCATCGACGATCCCATTTTTTAAATCCGAAGTTTGAGATTTTTACTTAATTTCAGTCGTGACGCCCTTAGCGTGAAGTGAACGAGGACTCCATTACCCAGACATTCTACCAGCTGTCTGCTTCTTACTGTATAGTTTCTTTGGAGAGGTTCATTTGTTTTTCGGTAAAAATTTCCTTTTGAAATGTATTTCTTACATTTTGATGTCACTACAAAAGCCATCCACCATCTTTTATTGATTTGAAATTTACATTTCATAGTACATGCAGTTGTTTGGTATTTTTTTCCATGTGTTTCCACACTTTGAGGAAACCCCTCCAGAGTTAGACTCAGCGGTTAACAAGAGGAATTGGCAGGCTTTCTTAAAGATGACGCTAGCTTCAAATTGCCGGAGATGGTGGATGAAACCCCGTGCTTGTGTTGTGTTGTGCTCCAGTATTGTCAGAGGAATGCAAATGTCTAAAAAATAAGAACATTTTTCTTCCCTTAAGATAAAGAAAGACTCAGTTTTAGTCTTTCAAAGGGACTAGAATGAAAAACTTTATTGTTGCACTTTTTCAAGTTAAGTTTTCTATGCTGTGGAGGACTGTGATTATTGAACTTGAGCTGTGAAGGATGCACCCTATTGAATTGTTTTTATCCCAAGCAGTAATCAATAATTTCCATGGTCATTTTCAGAGCCTGATGTTTTTCATCTCATTACTGTAGCTACTACCACCTACGCACAAGCCTCAGCTGGCTTAATAGACATTGTACCCATTGAACATGTGTAAACAAATTGATCCGGGAACATAGCAACATCGCTACCAGCAGGGTGAAGGAAAAAAATAAAAAGACAGTTGGAGTTTTTCAAGGTGTAGCTGAAAGTGAGTGCACCTGAAATGTTGTTACTCGTACTTGTTGAACCAGGAAGTTGGTGTGTAAATGGTGATGCAAATTTATATCAGAGAGTTTGGTTTTATATTTGAACTGTTCACCTTAATTTTTTCCTCCAAATGAAATAGCTATCCTGGGGTTTGTTTGCAACCAGATAGTCTAACTGCTTGTGTATCCTTTGTTGCAACAGTTTCTCAAGACATGTCGTACCCAGTCCAACTGGACCACCCCTGCAGGCAATGGGACGTAGTCATCTTTTGCAATACTGCTTTGACCACACATTCAGAATGGAATTCATTTCCTGGTCATATGAGCTCCACTTGGATAAAAATAATCTCAATCTGTTGAGTTATTCTGCTGTTGACTCAGTCTAGAATAACTGTTGTGTTAGTGTTTGTGTTCCTTCCCTCCTGCTTGAGAAAGTTCAGCCTCCCGTTTCAAAATCTCATATAAATGCAGGAGGTGTCGTCACTGCTTTTCCACTCACCACATATTAGCACTAACTCTTCATTTTGAGTTTATGGGAATTTATGACCCCTTAAATGGATTAGCTTTATTGTCGGAAGTGCCACGAGTCAGAGCAAGCGTGGTTTATGCATTCTGTATCCATCCACATAATGTTTCTCTTCGAGCTATCGTGAGCCAGAATAGCTTAAAGCAAATGAGCAGAAGCCACGCTTGTTTTTTTTCTTCACTAATGCCGATCAAAGAGCAAACTTTGGCCCGGGCACCGAGGTTTTTTAGGGACAACACCAAAGAAAACCACACAACAAAGAAGGCAGCCTCCTAAATAACAAACCGAACTGCATAAGTCTATCAAAGTGTGTTTTGATGGTTTTAAGTTACTTCTCATCCTGTCTCTTTGAAATGTAAACCCCATCAACAGTGGGTGTATATGGCAGGGGCATGTTCATGTCTGGAGGGAGTGACGGTTTTAAGAGCACAAAAATTCATTTCCCTTTTGTTTCACATGCATACATACATAATTGGTGTAAGGTGTTGCCATAGAAACCACTATAACTCAGATTAATTCCCTGACAGCGGTCGCAGTCAAAATAAATGGCTTTGGGAATTGGGGCACACTCCACATAAGCAGAGAACCGGGGTAAATTTAGCTGCCCTCGTAGAGCTGCTCGAAACTGAAGCTAAAACGGAGGGAAGCAATGAGAACTTGTGTTTCTTCACAGGAGGAAAAACTGGTACTTAGTAGCTTACGCACAGATGTGCTAAAAGAGTGAGTGATACAGCCAGATTATTCTCCATGAAGATGAGACTTCAATTTCACGTTGGGACGTGTCATTATCAGTGAAGTAGATAGTGGACCTCTGTGCTCCCTGACAGATGGAGGAAGGTAATGTGGATCGAGCAAAAAGTGCAAAACGAAACAACACACACTCATGCATAACCGAGTTGATGATAGGTTGTGGATATCAGTCTTTCACTTACCTTTACCAAGTAGTCACCTTCAGTATACCAAACTGTCATGCAGTGGTGGCAGATCAGAAAATGCTCACAGATCTCATTTTGGCAGACACTGACAAGCAACCTAGTTTGTATTTTTAGGGATGGGGACATGTTGATATTTTATTCTTGAACTAGAGCAAACAGAGTCAGGACACAGTGTCCAAATGACAGGGGTTCATCCAAAGGTTAGTATATATGAGATAGGAATATTAAAATTCAAAATACAAAAATACAACAAAATACGTTTTTGTTTTATGACTCGCAGTAGCGGTTGAGCTCTCCTTGTGGGATTTTCAGCTTCCCACATACTCAGCCGGGCACTTCTGCTAGAGGCTAGAGGAAAAAGTTGGTTATATCTCATTGCTGTGTTATTTCACAGTCTTTTTGCACTTCCTTATATTTTACCACGGTCTGTTTTATGCAGAAACCATTCATACAAAGCGGCCAAATGCATCATTTTCAACGGCACTGGCTAATCTAGTCATTTGTGAGGACTCAGAACTCGGGGACATGGTACACGAATGTGCATTTAAATACCTCTCGCCACTCTTGCCAGACACATTCAGTTGGAGCCATTCCTCCCTCTATGGAGCAGCCTGTCCGTCTGATCTGCTGACCCACCTAAAAGAACCCATAAGTGTCACTTTCAGAGTGTCTTTTCTTGTGGTATGAATGTTATGTAGAATGTCTTCTGCCCTGACAACAACCAAACGCTTGAAGAAACACTTTTACGCACCAGCCACCCAATGAAGCCACTTCACAACCATGACGTTCTTAGTTCTGTACCACCATGGACAAATGTAATCCGGTGTTGGGGAAATTGTTTTCACTGGACAGTTGTCTGAAAAACAGAACAAAAGGCAGAAAGAGCACAATGATGACAAGATGTGGATGAAATGCTCGTAGGCTCCATTGAACTCCAGGTTGTGCTTATGTAGACCCCCCCCCTCTCAAACCTTGGCTGCTTTTACTATGTACATCTGGACCCATGGGAGCCTCCCTTTGTTTCTGCGGCCAGAGGAAGACAATAGATACTCAGGGTAAAGCACACTAGCAAAGGTGTCTGTTTACCATGACAAAGCTGAAGGGCCCAGAATGGTCACCACTGCCACAGGCGAAACAGCTCGCCAACATCTAAATCCTTTGACTAAACACACACACACACAGAGTTACATAGGCCTACACAGTGTGTAGTGTGTACAAACACATGTGCATAAACATACACACAAACATAAACCCAAAGAAAATACAGAAACGCACACCCCGTTCTGCAACACACCACCCACAGCCGACCACAGATATGCGGCACACAGGATGAGAGATTGGAAGCATTTGGGGAGTTCCAAACACAGATCCTTTTGTTTCTGTCAGCTTTTGCTTCATATTTTTAGCAGTCTTTTGCAAGCGGTGCAAAACCGAAGTAAATCAAAGTACTCACTTGCCTCTTGCTGCTAGAAACCTCTTCCACCACTGTGGAGGCTCCTTTGAGTTACATCTGATGGGGGCTACGGTGGCGTCGTCTCAACCCTTTCTTCTCGTGCCTTCTCATCCTCGCTCTTACTTCATGTACAAAGATTCTTGGCACGGACACCAGGCATGCCATTCTGTCCTCGTTTATAACATCAAGCCAACGAGCTGTAATCAAGAGCACAAAGACCTCAAATGACCTCTTATAGCAGACATGTGGTCGAGGGCAGTACAAAGATAAACCAAAAATCAAACTGAAACCAGTCCAGATGCATTAGATCAGTCTATGCAATGAGCCCTGCACACATAACTCAGATTCTTACATTTAATTAGCTTTTATTTATTTTAATAGAAAAGCCAATATTATTGTTATCATTATTTTTGTATAAATCAGTTTAAAAAATTGAATCCTGTTTACCATATCTTGGCAACGGTTCCTCGGAATGGGTTCCAGCATATGATTCCCAGTTGATATCCAATTAAACTGATCCTTGGGACTGAAGACAAGCATGCTTTCCAGACTATTACAGTTACAAGAGAATAAATCTCCAATGGCTTTACTGCGATCGCTCCTCAAAATCAGAACAGAATACTTTACCTTTATATTAGAGCAATCTGTTCAACCAGTTTCACTAGAGACCGCAGTTCACATCTTACGTAAATACCTCCTTCTCATGCTTCAAAGGTCCAACTTGTACTAAAGTTGATTTTTGAGTCTCACTCCCAACTGCTCAAATGCTGATGCTTTGAGATTTCAGGTCAGGTTGGCTGCCGTCCCAAAGCGTCAGTATTCGACACTCCGGGAATGAGACTCAAACAGAAAATGTTCTTGCAAATTGGACTTTTACGCCATAGTCAACTTCTTCAGTATTAACCAAGACCGTAGCCTTTCCACAACCAAGTCCTGAGAGTGCCTAAACACCACCGCCATTATATAATGGTTTAGTTGCTATCAGCAGCTATTCTCGGACAAAAGTGAAAAAAAATGAAATATGTTTTTCAAGATTCTCTGCTTTGAACTGTGCTAAGCTCTAAGCTCTAAACAGTAAAGCCTTCATTTTGCTGCTCACAGTAAGTAGATCTTTAGCCTCTCAAGCTGTTTGTAGCATTATCATGAAATTACAGAGCGTCTTCTAATACTCCTTATTCAGAAGGGCATTAAAACATGGCTTACAACAAACGCTGACCGATGCAAAATATACATGTACTGTGTTATGATTATCTATATGTTTGTGTGAGTAGTTACTAATACCATATGTGACTTCACTGGATAGAAAGATAGCAGTTGTTTCCCACGATTTGTGCGGTAGATGATGATTTTCAGGCTGGCTCGTGTGGAAGCCAAGCTGTTTACCCCGTTAGAAATTATCCGAGCTGAAAAACAACATTAACAAACCAGGAAGAAGGAATAGTTTTAGGCCATGGAAGTGCTCTGGCTTACTGATGAAAGGGTATTAAAAAGCCATGGGATCCTGCCTTCTCTGTACATCGTCCTTGTATTGACATCCATGCTAAAAGAATAAACACAAGATGCTAATTTCTTTCCTTTTAACTAGCATGTGCGACATTTAAGAAACTCGGCTTTAGCATAGCGCTGAGAACACCAGAGAAAATGATAATTAAGAATATTGAAATGAATTTCATAAAGTCTGACTATCCCCAAGAGCCATGCTGCACGCAAACTGTTACTGTTATCGGAATCTTCCCGTGAGGATAAGCGGCCAGATAGCGTGTTGCTTGCTGCTTTGTTGATAACACTGGTCAGGGGAGACAGCCAGGGTTGGCACTCCAGGCTGCAAACAGCAGATTGAGGAGATGAGGCAGCAGCAGAACCGTTGGCTTGGGGGGCAAAGGATGGCACTCCTATTTAAAATATTGCTTCAAGACTTCACTTGCTGCATTCTGAGATTCCAGTCATGGACTCCCTATGTCTGTAGGTATGTGTGCATATATTATTTGATAAAGATACATAAAAAATTGGTGACACGGGTTCTCTGGTATGCCCCCTCATGTTTTAATGTATATGATGCACTGGTATGTCTTGTTCTGAGACTGTCCTTCCAAGATCAAAGACTGCATTAGTCGATGCAGCTGTATATGTGTATATATATATATATATATATATATATATATATATATGTATGTATACATATATTCCATTGTCAAAGCTGTCTAGCAGCTGTGGTAATTCTGATAGGCACAAAGGGTAAGAGTGACAGAAGGACTGTGTAAGTGGTGGACTTTAAATGTACGAGCCTGTTATTTGCTTCCTGTTTGTTTTGCGGTTTGTGCCCCCCGGACATGAGCAAAGTAGTAGTTGTTGATGTTTCTGTAGACCTTACTAGATGTTTTTTTTCGTGCCTGAACTATGAGCTTCACAACATTATAAAATTCATTTTTCAACAGGGATTTTTTGACAGTTTTGGGGGCACAGGAAAATTATGTTAATGACGTCCTTGATGCACCAGCATGCTACTAGAGGAAAAAAAAGTGCTTTTTGTCCTTTCATGTTTGCTTAATGAAACACATAATTATATTTTGGCTATTCAAAAGTCGAATTTAGCATTTTCATCTGTCTGCTCTCACATTTAAGCCAAGAAAAGATGTTATCACGACCTCCACGCGCTTACTTGATACACAGACGATACACTAGTTCTAAGCCCAGTCGTCAGAAGTGTCAGCTAACCACTGACAGGTTCATGTTCGTTTGTACGTGTCATACATAGATCACCGTATTGGCTTTTCTTCAATAGATGTCATATTAAGTTTTATATGGAGGGTGGAAGATGAGGGACATCGGTGACAAGGGTGCCAACCCTGACACCACTGGATGTTTTTACAATCTACGATACCAGCGGCGTTTGTGGCGATGAAAAAAAAACCAACTGATATAAAACGGAGACTTGTCCACTGGTGACAAAAACAGTTATTGTAAGTCATAAACATGATCTTGTGTTTTTTGTGCCTAAAACTAACAGGACCACAAGCACACTGTTGGTAAATTTTAAATTGCACCTAAAGAAATGTGAAGTTGGTCTAGAAGTTGAACTGTGATCTGCAGAATCTTCCACTGTGAATGTAATTCCCAGGACACTGGACCTCAGTAGCACAGGAGCTTAATGTCAGCAATACCGTAACCCTGTTCAATTTTTTAGCAAGACTTTACCAGCAGGCGGCTGGACTTTTAGTCTGAAGACGTTCCGTCTCAGCCGACAGACCGAGATGACTGAGAATCTCCGGAGACATTGAGAAAAGAATTAAACATTCTTTGAGCCCTAAGAGTCAGAGTTATTGATGAGATCTGTTCTCAGCAGTCAGACTCTAGTCTTCTCAATTTGACAAAAGCAGATAATAATGATACTCAGCAGCAAAAAGCATGGTTGAAGAAATCCATATGACGAGCCCTCGCTATATATGAGTCAGAACCGCCATATGTACTTTTTCACATGGGAGTTGGAGTCAGCCTAGTTCTTGCAGCTCGTCCTCATTTTTCAAGGGCATGTTTTTCTTTTTTCTCTTTTTTGCCTCACGCCAGCACCAGTGGGCTGCAGTTACCAATTCTCTTCCTCTTTTCTCTCCGTCTATTCCTATCTAACTCTTTACTCTGTTCTCCTTTTTGGCACTGGCTCTGTCTTTCCTCCCTGTTGCCTTATGTACATACATTATTTAAGAATCTGCAGAGTGAAAATGCTATAATAGAGTGTCTCAGCATCCAGCTGGACCACAGAGACATGTTATTTTTACCAATCTCCTTCGCCCCATTCAGAAGGTTAAATAATGTATGTGTTAGCGGCACATCCACTCTGTTGGATGTAGGGGGATGCAGATGGGAGTCATCAGTATGCCAAGTGTGTCATTAGGATGACACCATCCTCTGACAGATTGCGGATTTCGGACGAGTTTCACCATGGGATACTCGCAGCGAAAATGAGATAGGGTGGGATATAGAGGTGGTGCAGGAATCTGATTTCATTTGCTGTTTACAAACCCTCCCTCTTCCCTGTCGGCTTGTTTTGTCTCCGGCTCCCACTGTTGAGCTTGTATTCCTCATCCTGTGTGTTTTTTTTGTTTTTCTTTTTTATTGAATAATAGGAAATGAGAATTCAGACGTTGCCTTCACTTTTTTTGTCCTTACCCTTCACCAATCAAATTTGATCTCCTGCATCAGTATTGAAGATGTTAGGTGCCTTTGCTTCACTTCACTTTACAGCAATAATCTTCAATATTCCTATCATCACCCACTGTTATCCACACTCACAATGACTTTCTCTCCACGCCTTTCAGCAAATTAGCAAAAATGTCCCTTCATCCCCTGCTTCAAAAACAGCTGCATTATGCCGCATTCATATGGAAATAGCTTCCGTAGAAACATACGCACCAACCTACTCCTATTGCCAACAGACAGTGAATTAAGGCCATGTCTTCTGTCAGTAAGAATGCATGAATGGTAGTGCTGAGGTTAAGTCCCTTCATTGGTATTCATGTTTCGTTAGAGTCGCGTGTTCATTGTAATATACAGTCCAAAGTGCAGGTGTAAGGGTCTTTTATGCGACACGTCGGTGGAGCATGTAGGGTCAAAGTCATCTGTTTTTCTTGTGACGGATGTCTTCGTCGACATATTTAGCATGACAAGGACCTGCTGCTTTTGCTGTCCTTGTTGTGCTCCTCACGTGGCTCCTTCAATCACTTCAGCCTTCTCTGATGTTCTGATATATGACTTGCTGGAATTGACAGTACTGTTGTTCTTCTATTTTCAACAAACATGTCTATCTTCATACACCGTTCCGTCACGCATTTGGAACTCAGTTGGAACCAGTTCATCTGTCATACATGCAGTGAGCATACTAATACATATGATTGTGTTAATTACTGTTATTATTAACCAATTTTCTGTAATTATTACCTTCGGCTACAGGTGTAGAACAGTCACTGTCACTGCTATGGCCTTTGGCAACACAATGGATCCATTTATGGTAAACACAGTAATTAACACAGGTGAGGGACTGACGCATCACTTCACTCATTAAAGTGATCTTGTTCCAGAGAACGTTCTCCTTTTCAGAAAGCAGATGAAGGCAAATCCTTTTTTTGACAACTGACGTGCTGTCGGACACTATGACTGAATCACTCTGTACATTTAAAATGACATATCCATTCATTTCAGTCCCTGGTGGGCTTCAGGGTTCAGTGAAGCTACAATTTTGAAAAATACTCCACTTCAAGATTATCATAATTTATATTGTCCTGGCTGCCACATCAATTTGGTCACAAAACATTTAACACACTTTTTATAGCGTCTGCTCAGGTCTTGAGAATCACACAGACGTCATGTTCATTCAACCAGGTATCACACCTAAACATGGTAAAGATCTGCTGGTCCACCATCTTAATAACATGTTTTATGATCACGGTTTGGTAAAATATAATCTTTCATAATTTCCTTGAAACAATCAATGCTGCGATTGGTTTCACACGGGAGACAAACCATCATAAAGAAAAGAAAATTTCAGTTTTTGAGACATCCATCCTCCTGGACCTCCTCACTAGAAGACTTTGTCGTCCTTATACTACATATGTCTATTGCTCCAGCCATTATTGCCCCCTGCTGGTACTGCACCAGCATGCAATGTGTACTTTTCATGCCAAGGTGAGGCAACAAGTGACCTAACACTAACATGGTATGCTCTACTGGACCGTCAGGTCAATTACACGTTTTGGGGATGCTGCTGGGCTGGCACATATGATGTGAGTTTTATATGATACGTCTTTGGGAGAGTGGCATCTTGTTAAATTTAGAAAAACATCCACAAAAAATATACATGCCTACAAACTGATGTGATGGCATGAGCTTAGAGGCACATAAGTAATATCTGTTATGAAACAATGGAAATGGTAGTGGGCAAAATATTAGAATATTATTACAAGTTTCTGATGATTTTTAGGAAGTATCACCTCTTTTGAAATTATTTTTGAGAACATACTGGAAAGTGTTCTGATCATCGAAATGAAAAGGGCAAAAGGAATTTAAAAATGCAGCTGCTATATTCACTTATGCCTTATAACCGAGCCTCAGGAAAGTGCATTTAGAGCAAAGGCGGGAGCCATCAACTATTTAATCGATGGGTCTCTGGCCTTTGTTGACGGTGACGAGCATCAGATCAGGTGTCCTTTTGAGGAAGATTTATTCCGGAAAGAATTGGACAGAGAAATCCAATTAAAATGGAATCTGCCACGAACAAAATCTCTTTTGGATTGAATATGGGGATTCAGACTCCCTCTCCCTCCATATCGCACACTTACCAGATAACTTGCAAATCGCACATTTTCTTCGCCAAACATCCAGACAAACCATCTATCCTGTGTGTCCTCCCTTCAAACCTGTTTAAAAGCCTAATGCCCCGCAGCCATCCTCCAAAGTTGAAACAGCCAGCTGTAGGAGTTATGCGTTACCAATGTTCATAATCATGTTTAAACCAGACAAATTTATTGGGTGACACCGCGGGTGGAAAGATTCGGTGGGCTGGGGGGACTAGGAAATATGCGCCTAATGCATTTTAAGCACTGTCATAAATTAGTTAGCATATATTTCATGGTGAGTACATGTACCACTTTTCCTCCTATGTCGTCTGTGTGAGCAGTTTATTTTAAGGCGGAGGCATTCTGGGAGAATCTCTTTGGATAATAGCGATGGGTATAAAGTGCTGTGACCACAGTGATTACACAAAAGTTAAGTGCAGCTGCATGGCTAATGAAGTTGACATGGCGCTAATGCTCTTGATACAGTTTTCATTCAGTTCAGTTGTCAATGCCTAACAAGCTTAAGTTCATCACACAACTGTATGCAGCAGGCTAATTCGAACCCTTTCAGCTGCTTCAATGAGTGATGCAGATTTAAAAACAGTGATTTCAAGTATTCGAGTATTAATGCATTCAATATCGATGCTATACTGATGTTTTATGATTATGATGTTTTATGGTGCTCGGTGGAAAGTGGCACTTCATGCCGCGCTTCAGAGCAGCGATAAGATCAGCACCCATTTGTGCTACTTTGATTTATAACATTTGAAAGGGTGCTTTGTAATTCCTCTGCAATACAAAATGGATGGCTGAAGTACCGTTCTCTTTCCAAACTCTACGTGTTAAGCATGTTATACGCCCTGCTTTTGAGAGCTGATCAAGCACCTATGAGAGTCACTGCACGGCTGTCGTCATCGTTTGCATTTTCAACTGTGACAAAATGATCCAATCCTCACAAATCACATCTAGGTTTTTTTCTTATTTAACACACTGTTGTTGGATTTAGCGTTTTGATTTCCAGGATTGACATGGTCAGTTTGTGCATAAACGTATGTAAAGATGATGGAGGCTGTTGACAGGTTTGTGCAAAACGTGAAAGCGGCGAGAGATTATACACTGTTGGAGCAGCGCGTGACTCAACGATGTGCGGTGGTGATCACGGCTCTGAGAATGAGGACGGTCGTTCGAGGTATCTGTCTCGTCGGTCATTTAAGGATTGCTTGAAAGCAATAATGAAAACTTTATCAGTACAGACAATGATATCTTCGTTATATAAATAAATGAATGAGTAAGGGCAGAGGAGAATGGCTGTGTAGCCGGTTATGGACAGTAATAAACTGAATTGTTCTTGACCTGTAAGAAAAAGTCACGATTGTCTAAGTCTAAGTTTCTAGGATGTCATTTCAGGATAGATGCCCGTTAAAAAAGAACATCTATCCTGAAATGGCATCCTAGAAACTGCTGTCACAGTACACAGTGTGTTGATGTGACTCTAGACGTGTGGTCTCTGTGTTTTCAGCGTTGACTCATTACGGACATAGTGTCATCTTTGGCGCAAAAAGCAATTGTTTGCTCGGGGTTCAAATTTCCACATATTCATTCTCTCACTGACAATTTTTTATTGCTTTATTATACGTGTAGAATTAATACCTTTTCAACTTGTGCTTTTCTACCTTGACTCCTTTGCCTGTATCCAGACCTTTGTACACATCCATTCCACCGAGTTAACTGATTTATCCGGCATTGTGACACGAAAAGAGTGGTCTCTCTTCAGAAAAAGAAGATGAGCCGATTGGTACCGCGGGCAGACTGACGATTAGCCAATAAGTGCGGCAGGCAGGACCGACGCTGTTGTCAAGCTGTTCACAGGAAAGAAAAAACGGGGGTGATAACAATGGCGAGTGTGATGCGTGTTCTCTTGACATCGCCATTACATCGTCGTAAGCTTTTACTTCGCTCCACTCCACTTTTAAAACCCTGGCTGATGCACGATGCTGGCATGACTACGCATATCAGCTCCAACTTAAATCACATCATATTCAGCTGGATGTTGGCCTGAAGTGATTGGTTCGGGAAATTCGCCCTCACCTACCCCACAGAAATTGGTTAGTTGAGGCTATGTCAGACTGAAGAAGGAAGCGAAGAGTGTAACAGGTTGACAGTTCAGTCTGATATCAAGCAACTAATGTTGAGCTTGTTACCGAATCTGTATGCAGCAGCAAACACTCTCCACTGTCTCACTTGGTGGGCTGCTGTTGTCTTTAATTGAGATTGCAAATGAGCTGTGGGAGCTCAGCCGAACTATAGAGCGGGATTGGACGGTCCCCCTTTTACAGCTGAAGGGTATCTCGGTTGCAGCTGTGCGTAAGTGATAGACAGTGCCTCGGTAGCGAGAGCAAGTCGTCTTTCAGGGGATCGGTATCATCACTCAGCCGGGTGATAGACAGCAAAGGGTTCAGGAAAGGTTACAAGAAAGTTCTGTAGCTGACTCTCAGATATACCCCGGTGGTGTGTGTAAACGCTTACAGATGAATCTCCTTTTTGTTTGTGGATGGAGCTGTCAGCGGAAGCTTCCATCACGGCAAGCAACGGTCAAATGGGAAGGCTCAAGAGGGATGAATTAACAAGCCATTCTCAATTATGCGAAGGAGTTTTTATTCTACCTCGAGCAGCCAGTGTGCGATCCCCATCATTTCTAAATCCATAGCCACGTCCCGGCGGTTACAGTTTCTGTTTCTTAGTATCTACTCTGGCTCGTTATTATATCATCCGCTGGCATGTG
Organism: Sparus aurata; assembly: GCF_900880675.1. Lineage (NCBI taxonomy): Eukaryota > Metazoa > Chordata > Actinopteri > Spariformes > Sparidae > Sparus > Sparus aurata. The sequence continues at coordinate 27,507,614 of NC_044199.1, forward strand.
AATCAGACTTTGGTATGTGTCTGCGCCTGTGTGGGGATGATACTGAGGGGGCTCGCTCACAGGAGGAAGTGTCTCTGGTCCTATGAAGGATGGTGTGAGGAATAAGCACAGAACTGGCCAGAGGCTGTAAAACGATTGCAAAAGATTCAATTGGATTTGAGGTTAGCCTCTGTTCATGGATTCCGCCATATCCAATCCTCACTGGGGGCTCACTTGGATTCAATGGGCTATATAGGTTGAGGTGCCTGTACCTTTCATCCTCCCCTCACCCAAAACCAGTCCACACACACATAGTAGCAAGTAACCCCAGTTCGCCTCAAAAGCGCTATGCCTAGCATAATTTAAACACCCATATATCACTGTCAAATTAATTGCGATACCTACGTATAATTACCCGCAACAAATGAGAACATGGTTGAGGCTATTTCTCACACCAGGGGTATTGTTATTGGTGGTTTTTCTCTAAATCAAGATCACTTCCTATGAACTACATTGCTTCGTGTTGCAAAGAAAACATTGCTACTTGTTCTCCTCCTTCTCCTCCTGTCGTGTCTTGCTCTGGGCATGTTTGTTTTAAAAGATTAAGATGGGGATAACAGCTGAAATAGCCCATCTGCATTCTAATGAGGAAACAGGAAGCGCAAAGTGTTTTTAATGGAACAGCAGCACCTTTCCACTGATTTGTGCTGTAAAAGAGACTCTCTTTGTGTCGCCACGGTTCAGGTTTTACTTGCAATTGGTCGTCTTTTTTGTTTTGTTTTGTTTTACCCTATCCCAACCGGTAGCAGGTCCTCTATCTGTCCCACTTAGGTATTGTCATATATTGTGAACATTGAAGATGCAATCAGGTCGCTAGACTTGGATGCACAATTTTGGAATTTTCCTGATAGCCGATATGCTTTTTTTCCAACTCATTTCTGTGAATTGCTGTTGCCGGTATATTTACATATTTTAGTTTCTCCTGTACTGGAATTCATTAACTAAAGTTTCCTCACATTGGCCTGTCATGTTGGCAGAAATATTCATTTTGGGCCCATTTTTGACGGACCGATATTATCCTCTGCCAGGAGCAGCTGACTTAATGTTTGTCAGTTTTAACCCTTAAGAAAGTATTTTAGAAGAGGTTTTATCAGTGTGATCTTAAAACAACCTGTAAGCTTTGAAGGAACATGTTGTCCCCATCGTTAGTCCTGCCTACAAAGCTCTGATTGCTCAACTGTTTCTTCAACAGCAGTCAGTGAGAACAGAGCCATGTCTTTTCGACTCGCTGAACAAACCAGAGATGGGGGCAGCCAAACGAGGTCATTAAGTTTAATTCACTGTGAGATATGTCCAAATCTGATTTGTAATCAATGAAATAAAAAAAGTATTATGCACATTAAAATTGTATAAGTATTTAATTTTTTCTTTTGTGAGACCCTCTTCCCCTGTTTTTCTCGCACGCAACCTATTAATACCGACCAAATCAGTACCTTACACACACATGCCCCGCGCCTGCATGGCCCATTATCAGTCTGCAAAGACACAAAAATTAAAAAGGATGTCATCGACCCAAAAGGGCAGACTCTGATAATAGAAGGCCATCCACTTCATGAATGACTGATAATGGTAAAATCTCTATCAGAGGTGAGGTCAGTTCCCCCTCTCAGATCAACCTGATTCATTGTCTCCCTCTCCACCTCTGGTGATCTGTGGCATATACTGTCCTCTGGCAGAGCGACAGAAATAATTTAGTCATTATACCTTTGTGTTGACTGTTTGGTTCAGCTGTTTAATTTGGATGACCTTTTGAAAGGCTGAAAGATTTTCCTGAAAGTAAGTTTCTCTTACACACTCGAAGCTGCAATCTTTTATATTTTTCAGTGGCGAATCTTCAAGGCCTTCAAGGTATTCCGAGAAGACCCTGGAATCCTCTGATAAAAAATAAGGGTATCTTAATTAATTATATAAATTAAATAAAAATTATGTCGACTTGTTTCTGTAGTTTTCTGTCCATACACTGCGCATATAAGTGGTTTTGTGTTGGAAAAAAAAAATCAACCAATCAGATATTTTTCTACGGTGCCGCTGGGGAGAATATCCTACATCCAGGGTATTCTATTTCCTTTATAGAATGCCCTGACCGTTAAACGTAATGAGAGTGTACATTTGGACTAAAAATTTGATCAACCAATCATATTTGGATTTGTAGCTAATGGGCGTATTCCAGAAGGCCTGCTTGCTCAGTCACGCGAGACCTAGCTTAACTAGCTAGTTGTAATTGATAGCCAACGTTGAAAATGGCAACAGGTGGCGATGATATTGATACAGCAGGTGGAGATGATATTGATACAGCAGGTGGAGATGATATTATCGCAGATTTATTGTCAGTGACCTTTTCATGACAACCATATAATGAAAACAGAAGGCCCAGTTCTGATAGGCACGGTTCGCCACTGATATTTTTCTACAAATTGTGGTCAGGACAGATCCACTCGAATGGGTTTCATAACATCAAATCTGCCATATCTGGTTTTAAGATTGCTTATAAAAATTGCACCCAGCTATGCACATCATCTTTCCACTTCTTGTGCAAACATATAAGTGTGACATGTATCTGGAGAATGGTATTTTGGTAGAGTAGATGCGATAACCATTCGACCCAGGTGCTAAGGGGCTCTCTGAGGTGCCTGGAGGGGAAGCTCTGACTGACTCCATTTCAGCAAGTTTATCTAACCCACTCGGTGCCAAAAATGCCTCTCGGGTCATTTAGCCACTGTCAACAATTCAGATGAGGCTGCTGGTCCATGAAGGATAACAGAATGGCAGCTCCTCAGACACTCAGCATGCTCGGAAAGCTTTTAGTCGAAAGCATTGTGTGAGCCAGTAAGAACAGAGTTTCTAAACTAAATCTGTTTTAACGTATCTCCTACGCTCATATGGAGGACACTTTTTACTATCTATCATATACAATGTTAAGCTATTACAGCTCCACTTCTCAACATTTGTGTAATGAAAAGGATTAAATGACTATGTGCAATGAAAATGTGTTGAGCCCTGTTAGATACCTATGCCTTCCTGCACATTGGTCTGCTTGTGATGAGCTAAAAGGATGATTGGACCTGCAGTTTGGAAACCTTACTACAAGATTGCTTAATGTATGTAGAGGCAGTAGTTTTTGGAGTTCTTCCATCCCTATGGCCGATAAATCAATGAATGCAACTTGAAGAGTTTCGCATCAAAATCGCAATGAAATGAATACTTGTGTTAAATCCATATTATTGAGTAGACTTTGGTCGAGGATCCTATATGTCTAGATTATAATGTAGGAAGAAATTACCAGCAGGCTGCGGCCCTCTAGGGGCCCAAAGGCTTTGAGTTCACGACATGAAAATTCCAACCCAGTCGCCAGGATAAATGTTAGCCCAGTTTGTTTCTGCAAAGCCACAGATGAGTTAAAACTGAATGGTTCTTTGTGTTACAAGTTTACATCTGTTTAGGTTGAATTTTCTATTTCTCTCTTGTCACAACGCTGTGCTTATGTTCTTCTTGGGTTTTCACACAGAAACCTTGATTAGGGTCTGAAAAACATCATAGTTTGTCTTAAAATACCTTTACTTCCCATGAAATAAGCAGTTTTGGTCGCCACAAAAAACGCTGAGAATGTTTGTATGTCTGCTTACAAAAACACCCACTTTTGACGCAGCAAAACTGATGGAAACATCCCCAGGTGTCCTTAAGACTATCCTCTGGTGTGATTTGAACTTTGCCTGGCTGTTGTTGGCTCTGATTATGACTATGAATTCATTTACACAACCAATATCAATGATCATTGAGTCAATTACAACACTTGCAATACAAATATTGCAGCCTTTTCAGGGGATTTATTGTTTAAAGAAAAGGTTGGGTAAACCTGAGCACAAGCCTAGCCAGTTTAGGCCTCATTATCTATCCATGTATTATTTATTTCAGGGCCTTGGAGTTCTAAGCAATGTAAAAAAGCTTGCAGCATATCAGATACAGCCTGGTGTACTCTGTCCTAAACATTTTCCAATGCACTGGTTTGATTTGGGATTCATTCAAAGTTCTGACAGCGTTGCATCCAGCAGATCTACGAAGGGGCGAAGCGAAGGGAGTTCATGATTCATAAAAAGCTAAATAGAACGTGATCTGAAAGGAAGAGCTCTCAGTTGCAGATAGTGATTGTGTTTCCTGTGAAGTGTGGAAAATACTCTTGTGAAAAGATCTCTGTTAGAGGAACAAGACCTAAATGTAGTTTGGATGATCTAAACCGACTGCTGCTGCGCTTGGTAGATGAGTTTCTCTTGCATTAGTATGCCAGGGAGTCTTCTGCAGCTCTGCAGTGATTATCAGCTTGGTGAGATGCAGGGCCACCTCTGGGTCAAACAAAGAAAGCGGATGGGGGCAACAGTTTAGCCCTTTTGGCCTCATTAGTTAATTAGGGTGCAGACTGGCAATTTCAGTCACAATGGCCTCCGAGCATGCAAAGAGAATACACGAAAGATACTTAGGCTAGGACCAAAACAAAAGCTGAATGGAAGAAGAAAAAGAAAACCAACTCTCCTTCTCTCCCTCATTATGTATGCAGGTTTCCCTTTAACTGTCATGAGAGTTTTACTTAAGTCTAAACACTAAAAACACTTAAGTCAGCTAATGGTGGCCATGTGTATCGCCAAAGGTTGTAGTGGATATGTACTTGATGTGTTTTGATAATTCACCTCAAATCCACCCGTTGTATAATGAGAGCGAAACATTTTTTTTTCCTCCAATCAAACCAGCAGGTAATTTTATTCAGCAACAAATTAGTTTACAACTTTAACAACTCATTAATAACACATTAATCTAAGTCAGGTCCTCTGATTTTGCCATAACACTAAAATTGAAGGCTGAGAAATGGCTCTTGCTGTGGTTTAGAAAAGAAAAAGGAAAAGAACAATTCAAAGGTTAGATGTCATGGTTATTGAACTAGACGCTGTCATCATATATCTCCATGTAATGTTAGTTAGAATCTTTGAGATTCTCATTATATCTATTTATGATTTATGACTACAGTCATTCTCTGTATTTGTACTCTGAAATTACTTCTATGTAATTATCCCTCCATGGCAGTTTCTATAGTTATTGGTTGAGTACTCTTTACCTGCACGCAATGGGCCTGGACATGATCCCAAAGCCAAAAAGCCTCATCTGAAATGCTGCAGCGAATGGCATCCAATCACGACTTGTGTTTCAGCCCTCTATTTGTGTGTCCATGCTGCTGTGCACCAGTTTACTCCTGTTGCATCTCAGATAGTAGCGGCTCAATGTGCACACTGCCCTCAGGGGTTTATGCATTTGTCATTTCAAACAGGTCTGTGGATCAGTATTATTCCAGCTGTATCCACAGGTGTTTCCAAATCAGCCCTTGCTGAAATTTTAAGGATCTAAGACTTCCAGGAGCCAAGGAAAAGGCTGAAAAAACATCACTTGTACTCTGTCTGTTGCAAATGTGTCCAGTGGTGGACTTTTTTGGAGCATGACAATCAACAGAAAAAAATAAAAATAAAATACACCTTTGATCCTTAAATACTTTTCCATTAACTGTTGCTTTAACCCTTTACAGTTCTCAAACACCCACTTAGGAAATAAAAAAGGGCATCGAGTGTTTCTAACATCAACAACACTTTGCTATCCCTGAAGCTTCAGCTTTACCAATTGAATTGGCGTCACGCTCTGATTGGGTGACATGTTTATCCAGTTTGATCTCCAGAAACAGCCGCTTCAAAAGCCTGTGTCTCGTGATAAACGTTCCTGGCATAAACATTTCTCAGTTTTATATGTTTTTTTTCTGTAAAGGTCTCTGATCGAGAATTGAGAGCCAACACCTTGCATTAACTTGGGCAAGATGCATTAAGCTTACGACCAAGTAGGAAAGCATCTTAAAAGCCATTAGACGTACCGGAGGCAGAGAAGTAAGTGGTGAGAGTGTAAGGAACAAAAGGGCACTCGACTTCATGCTTTAGTTTTTCATCTTCGAAGAGTAGGAATGTTTCTCTTTTTCTAATTTTTAAAGAAGAGAAGCACAGCGCAGTTTGGTTTTATCCTTGGCAGCGCTGAGCTGAAATATTTCAGCAAACATTAGAGTCAGCGCAGACCAGAATAGTCAGGCTGGTTCGCAATCATGCAAAGTGACTTCCTGCATGTACACATTGTTTGGTATGTTGTATAAAGTTAGAGGTGAATAACAGTCATCAGCGACTGAATATAAAATTAACATATCCAGGCAGTGTTTTGTTACGCTAATGTGATTGTTGTTTTGGCTAACTTCTGTCTTCTCTTCATTTAAAACATATTGCATTTTCTTTCTTCCAAATTATAGCTTGGCCTCAGATGTATTGCTGTTAATTATAATATACCAGGGGATTTGACCCTGTGACAGGAAGACCTCGCAGGAAGTTAATTGGTAGGAGATGAAGCATATTCAGGTCAGACCTGGTTCAAATTACTTGGAAATACGTTCCATGATCCTCTCACGCTGTGAAGTGCAGTGAGTAGGGCTTGTGTAAGAGGACAATAAATTAAAGCCCTGCAGAGCACTTTGTAACGGTGTCAGTGTGCTGTATCACCGTTGGAATATTCTCAATAGAGTTTTCAGCACTAGTCCAGTATATCACAAAGTTCGCAAAATAAATTATAAAATAACTTGCTAACACAGTGTTTGCACCAGCAGCCTCACAGTTCTACAAAGCTACTGCCAGAGGAGGCAAATTGTAAATTTTTTTTAGGAATATTCATCAATTTCCAGATGATTCCTAATTTTGGAAACCCCCTTTTTGTCAGATCAAAATTTTCCTTCATCGAACATTTTGTTCTGAGAGATGGTACAATGCAGGCAGAGTATCTATGAAAACTGATCAGTCACGTATCAACCTGTGTAAGGCGCATGTGAAAATGTCAATATTTTACGCGGGAATTCTATGTGGAAAGAGACAATCTCATGCGAGATTGTGTGGAAAATGTGGACTTCATGTGGAATTTAAAAAAAAAATGTGTTTTCACGTCCATACAGAGAAAAGAGAGTCACGTTCTCTGTCTTTTTGATGAATTTACTTAATCATCCATCTGGCAGTACACAAAACGTTTTCAGCCATCCTGCCTTTCAGTGTGCACAGATGCATGGATACAATCCCCCTTTGAGGGTGCCAGGTAAGTTAACAGGTGAACAGAATCCCCAATCACTGTGACTTTGTTTTACATGGTGCCAGACGGTGAAGTAAATTCATCAAAAGACACGACGCGATCAGACCGTGGAGGGAACTTCAAAAATGAACTTCAAAAATCAAATCAACATTTGATTTAAAGCTGATAAATGCATCTGATTAATGTGAAAATATCAGTCATATGTGAACAATTTGAAGTAATTGTCAAAATACCAGTGTAATTGTGAAATGATGTCATGCGAAAAATGTGGAACTCACCGGTTTCATGATTTCATGTTAAAATATTCAGTTGAAATTGTGATTGTCACAAAAAGCAAATTACACATGTGGAAATTTGTAGGGTTTGTGTCACTACCATGCCAAAATTTGTACCCACTGTAACACCTAATGTGCGTGGAATTTCCTTAGTACAGTCTCACTCCTCAGCTGCTTCTGTAGGCAGCTAGTAGAGTTTTAGATCTTTGCCCTGCATTTGATACTGTTGAGTCATCACCACATTTACCCTGGCTGGTTTTACATGTAGACTGTTCAAAGCCAGATTTCATTCTGTAGCTGTTTATAAGTCCCCTTTTGCAGCCCTTTTCAGCCTTTTAGCCCTTTGTGTAGCATTCTCTCCAGGTTTTGTAATTAGGTGCTGTCAGAATGAGGAGGCTCAAAATGAGCCAAAGTAAAACAGGACCTTTCACTGTTTGGCATCAATTTGATAAACAGACATTATTAATGGCAGAAAAGGAGCAGAAATTGGAAATATATCAGGGGTTGTTGAGTTGTTTATTTGGTGAGGATGAGGTGAGACAGTGCAGTTTTGATCAAAAGAGGAAGATTCAGGGTTGACTGCGTAGTTTTCAGTTAATCTCAAACTTTTTTACACCCTAAGCTAGTGGAAAAAAAGCACTTCAAACTGTTGATTTCTGCGGCGCCCATTTGTGCTCTTCCACATTCATTCCTCTCCAGTTGTGATACACTTGGATGACAACTGAAGTGGCGCGGGTTTGGGGAATGATGGCAACAGCCGTAATCCTGACAAAGCTGTGCTGGTGAATGACTGAAAGATGTGAGGAGAAGGAGCTTAGGAGCTGACGCGTCTATGTCAATTTGATTAAGGCCTGACGCCCACACACGGCACATGGAAACGGCTGCTTAGTGCTTTGTGCAGTCTCTCGTAGTACAGCAGGTTAATGATAAGTAGCGAAGACAGTTTGCAATGTGCTTCTGAAAGGCTAATTTGTGTGTCTCTGAAATACAAATTAGAAACATAATGCTTAAAGTTAGTTCTGTTCAGAGGTTCATAAAACAGCTGCTTCTCACTGTAACACTGTTCACCTGCAAATGAATTTTTCTTTAAAGTGAAAAAGAGAAGAGCGTTCACAATCGCCACGGATATTATACCACCACTGTTTATTCTCTACCTGTACTACTAGTGAAATAGGGATGCACAAAATTCACGGTTCATCTCAGTTTTTTTGGTCATGTTCTTATCATTTTTGACTTTCATTTTGAAGAATGTAAACATTTAACAGTGGTATACCAGCAGTAATTCTTATTGTTAAAGGCGCAATATGTAAGAATTGGCCATCTGTTCAATTCATAATCAAGGCAGATAAGGGGCAGCATATCACCAGTGTAAACATTTACTGATGCTAACTGTCGCTATCGTTAGCCAATTAGCTGAGCGAGTTATGCAGCTAGCATTTCCAGACTGGGAGCTCAGGACCATGTGGAGTGTTGGTGTTTAAACTTCTAGTAGGATTTTTGGACTGGGGCTGGCTGGAGCTAGCTGGTTAGCATGCTAACTTCAGTAGACATCTCAGCAGAGTACATACACATGATTTCAAAACCGCTTTTTTCATAACAGTTTGTTGATAATTTCAGTTCATTTGTGACTGAATTTTTAACAAAAAATGTTACATATCGTCCCCCAAGGGCACTCAAATACTGGCATGATGTCAATGAGGAAAGAATGTCAGTATTGCCTTATCTTTAGACTCTGACCTGTTGGTAATTCCCGTACAGCCGAATCTTGCCCTCATTTATACAGGGCATATTTCCACAGATATACCTGACCTCAGTTGAACAGTGTCAGTGTACAGATTTCTGTTCTGCGCTAAGGATTTTCTGTTCTATACGTGCAAACTATATACAGAAATTCAATATTCGTATGGTAATATGTGGGTCTTGAGCGTACCAAACTGAAAATATTGAATACCAAACAAAATGTCCTGCACTTAACAGTTCAGGGAGTCTACACTACACTCGTAGTCATTACAGTGATGATTTCATATGCTACAGGTGTTTCCACATGATGGAATAATGCACCTCACATCATGTCATGCTCTGTGTTATCTGGATCAAGACAGCAAGAGTCTTAGTATTTGGGCACATGCGGCAGGAGCTTCACTCACAAAGAATAGAGTGAGATCATTCATCATGTTTTCAATAAGTGAGCAAGAGAATGGTACAGGCCTGAATGCTTGAGCCCTACAGTGAGGGGGATTGGGGGCTCTTTTATGCCATTGAGGCCATTGTCGTGGCGTAGCTTGGGTCGACTTGTTCCCTTCAGATGGATGGTCTTATCCAGATGGGAGTGGCTGTCTTCTGTGAGGATAATGTCTTCATCCTAGGGGCATGAAAATGATGTGAATCAGACCGTATGACTACCAGATCACCACCCAATTGAACTGCTGTGGAAGATTTCGGGATCGGTGCGTGAGCAGAGAATATCTGTTGGATGAATGGTGTTCCTTAACGACTTCAAAGACTTAGAGGATCTATGACAATACAAGTTGAACCTGTTCTGAGGGGACCTTCCAAAGAATGAATGTATTCAGCATTTGCATATATGAAATTGCTGACAGATGAGACATTTATTTTTTTAAAGGACAAAAAAGGACATTAACTGAATTATATAAAACGCACTACTAATAACAGGTCATTACCTTTTCTGTGTAGAGCCCCCTGAGGTTGTGGCCATAACGAATTACTAGGAGCAGCTCAAGGTGGTTCTGAGCACTGACTACAGGTCAGAGAAAGGGTAGCTGTAGAGTGTATAGGGAGCTGGTACCAAGAAGGCATGATGGGAGTGCTGTGTCCGTGTTTATGCAGGGTTAGGGTTAGGGTTAGGACTCTGTCAGAAATCTTTTCTGAGGTTTGTGGAGAAGCTTCTCTGAGTCTCCAAGGGTTAGAGGGGGGTTAGAGGGAGAGCGTGAGGTCTGTGAAGTCCATTGAAATATTCAACTCCGTGCGATACCAAGCAATACAAGTGGATTTGACTTGGCTGGCGTAGCTTTGACGTGGTAGAAGAAGGCTTTACAGAGGGGCTTCATGTGTTCACCATCCGCCTGCTCAACAACATCCTCAGGAAACAGTTTAATACACAAAATTGTGTGCAAGCGTGTTTAACCCATTTAAACGATATGAGTTAATTCTATTTCAGGTTTCTATAAGGAGTGTGCTGCAAATGAATGAAGGTTAGGGCAGCAAAAAAAAAGAGTTCAGACCAGGAGACTGGAACAAATTTGATGGAAAAAAATCTGAAGTCTTATCACATGTGATATTAGGTATTTGCTATTTTCTTGCATTATTGAGAATGAGTGGTCAGGCTTGATTCATTCAGAGATCCAGCTATGTCCCACCTAAGCACCAAGCTGTGCTTCAGTACCCGCTCATTACAGGCCATGTGAGGTGAAAGCTTGCATTAGAAAGTCCCACTGGAATCCAAGAATAGATCTTTTACAGCTTGCTTCACCTGGTCTCAGAGATGGGTTTCTCCTAGTGCTCTTAGGGAACAATAGTATACCAGCTCATACTAAACCCCACCTGATAGGAGAGGCCTAATCAACCTTAAATTATGTTGTGGAGTTATGCCAGCAGTGTGTCTACGTTTGCATGAGATTGCAAATCTCAAAGACAGACAAATATGACTGTATTTGTGCAGCACTTGTAGTCATTTGATAAAGGGTTCCAAGTGTGTTATCTCTCTCCAGCATGTCGAGGGGAGAGTGCGGCAAAATGTCTGGCATAGATCACATTTTGAAGAGCAACTTATATTCAAAGAAGTCCTTATGACTCCATTTAATAAGGCGTGTCACATTTACACCTGTTTGTGAGTTTGCAGTCTGGGACCTTTTGTCACCTGTCATGTGCGTCTTTCTGTTTGTGTTCACTGTCAGATAGACTGTGAAATGATAGCGAAAATGATTCCATTTTATCCATATCAAATGAAGTAGGTTCAATTTAGGATCAGAATTGTTTCATTATGTCTAAATAATTCATTTCTCCATTACCTGAGGGGAATTAAGGGGGAACCTTTCTACCCAATTTAGTAAGAGGTGGAAAAATTGGACTATTTTAGCAGAATGAGTTTCCTGTTGGAAGTGTGACATTACGTAGGTGGTCGATGTGTGCTTGGATCTGGCTTCTTGCTTAGGTCTTTGTCTTCATCAATAATGTCTTGACCTTTTTCGGGCCACAGGGATTTTCCAGCATTAGTATTCAGCAGTCAAATTAACATACAGTACAAACAGAGAAAAGTATGGCTCTGGGAAAATGAAAAATAGCACGTCTGATACTCTTTTTGCTATAGTACGTACTCAGACAGTGTGCTCTCATAGCGTATGTGCTGGTGATGCACGCATCCCGGCGTGGCCCTACACAGTGCTGTCTGCTCCTGCATGGTGTGTGCTTGCTCCGACATGACTTGCATGTTAAGCACCAACAGCTGACTGTTGTGGCCTCCTTGTAATAGAGCCAGTCACCACCGGCTGCCAGGCTCCAATTAGGCATGCAAACCTCCTGATCCAAGACGGGAAAGAAGCTGCCTCAAACTACAAGTTCTCCGCTGCAGAACCAACTACTTCCTGTTCGTTCGCTCCACAAACTCACACGCCCTCAAATGAAATAATAATGGCCTTGTGCTTTGAATGAATCTGCGCCGCTACATAACAGGAATTAGGGAACTCTGCAGTGTCGAGGCTAACATTTTAAACACCTGTTTACAGTAGCATCCTGTCCATAATTCACTCGCTACAAAATGGCCGGCACTCACATCCTCACTCGGTGGTTTTGGTCATTGTTATTTAAAACCGCGCAGGCATAAGTGCGGAGGGATTATCAGCAAATTAATACGCCATTTCTAATACCACTTTGAGCTCACCGTGAGTGGCTGGGACGCGCTCTTCCATCTCCCTTCTGTCTTTAATTTTGTCGAATGTATAAGTTGAATAATCAAACTGCTGCCAAGCTATTAACTAGGCAAACATGTGTGTTCTTGTGTGGAGTAAAAGGGGGAGTTAATTAGTGCTTTCAGTTTCCTTGAGCTCTTATGAAGGCTCATACCTCTCTTTGTTTGCTATCGTTTGGATCCTATTGCCCTAAATGCTTATGAAAAGTGAGTTTAGACGTTTCGAAGAGCAAAATTGTGAATTAGGGAGAATAAGTGAAGTGGTTTCATATGTGGTTTCATTGCTTCTCGTGTTTATTTAAGGTCACCTGTATGGTGATTTGATTATTACAATTACTGTGTTGTTTGGAGGGTATGTATTAACCGTCTGAGGGGATTTAGACTTTTGAGCTCAGTATTTTTAAAATCCTGGCTAAAGTCCTGCTCAGCAGTACATGCAAAAAAAAAAAAAATCTTTCATGTGGTACATGTTTGGTGTATATGTGTTCTCTGTTGCAAATAAGATATAGATATATATGTGGTTTTTAGAACACGGGGTTTGTAAGGAGATATCAGTGAGCAAACAGTGCCTGTGAGGAGGAGCTGCTGGCAAACGCTGTTGGGTGCCAGCCTCCATGTGGATGCAGTGAAATAACTTCTGCTGTATTGGGTTGCAGGTCCTCTTATTGCCTTGTGCGGATGGTTTCAGGGAACAACCTGTCCGTTTTTGTTATGGGGGGGGGGTTTTTGGGTTTTTTTTTTTTTTTTTTTTTTCTCCCCAGGATGAAAAGAACAAGTTCCAGAAAGATTTGGTGGTGGAAACTGTCATCTCTGGTTATACAGCTGTGCTCCCGTCAAACCTGGAGATACTCTGGACATAGCAGAGGAGGTCTACAGGGAGAAAGAGTCAAGAGTGGAGTTTTATTTATACCAACATTTGTCAGAGCCAAAGCTTCCGTGCAGACAGAAATATTCTCCTTGAATGACTTGGAAGTACAATGGGTGGACCAGATAACCACAATGTTCCAGGGATTTCTGCAGTGAAACTATATGAGCTGCTGTACCAAAGTTAGCAAGTTAGTACAACTGTCAATAACACAATCTAGTGACACATTGTTGTTTCTTAGCTACAGTCAGTGACCATCTTTAGCACAATATTGTATCTTACTGAAATGTTTGCATTCCAGAGTGTAGGATTTAGGGGGATTCATCAGCAGGATGTAATATTTGTAATTCATTTTTTTTAGTGTGTAATCGCCTCAAACTGAGATTATTATGTTTAATTACCGTAGAATTACCCTTTTGCATCTGCAGAACGAGAGGGTGTATCATGTTTTTAGAAGCCATCGCAGGTTCTCCTACACGCTCGGAAGGCAATTCAGTTGGTTACAATCGGCAGCCTCATTTCTCAATCCCACTGAACCCTGCACGCTGGACCTTTTGATTTTCAGTTTTTCTACATTATTTGGCAGCTAACTTCACTTTAGCAGGAGCTCGATCTTTGTTCACTGGATGTTCCAGACCTCCTTCTTTTCATTTGGTCGTGCTCTCTCTGTTTCACTGACTAACATCATCCACAGATTACATTTTAACAGGCCTTCCCAACAATTTGGACTGAAATACACTTTTCAAACCCGTGTTGAAGAACACTTTGATCCCACACATGTTTTTGCTTCAATGAGTAATATGAGACAGATTCTCTCAGAGCTATTTACACCATCCTGACAGGGCCAGTCATGCTTAATACCTCAGCCCAGGGCTAAGACTAGCCACAAAGCTAGCTGCTAAGCTTACTTGTACTCACTTTCCAACCTAATACATGTCAGGATCCTGAAGTAATGAGATAGTGGTGTTTCTCAGAGAGTGATGCCCAATAATTGTGAGGTTCGGCCCCCGACTGGGCAGGTTTAATAATCTGGCCAAACAATGTCTTCCTGACTGTAGATGTGATTTTTGGTGAAAGTTTGTTTCATTCCAGTCTGAAGTCTCATCTGCTCCTTTCTGTGACTTGAAGCTGATACCATGTCATGTCTACAGCTCCAATCTTTCGGAACACGTTTCTCTTAAAAATGGATCCATTGCCGTACACCAACATCGCTGACGGAATAAAGACGTTCTGAAGTATTTTTGCCGAATATGAAATAAACGCGAACATGCAGCCAATGCATATGACAACAAAGGATGTCATTCTGAAAGATATTCAGAGGCTTTTCCGCCGTAACAGAAGGAAAGCAGATGGGCCGTTTTCTTTTCCCCCCGATGTCTAGATGTGCAGGTTTTTTCTTTCCCCGCGTACCAAAAAATTACCAGCATCTCTGTGAAAAGATGCCGATCTGAATGATAGTAGAAGTGCTGTTTGTTAAAGAGCAGGGTGCTGTGACTGTAGGTGTCTAAGCAGCGGATTGAAGAGAAAAGGACTCTTGAGAGCAGAAAGAGAGGTTTATGAGTCTCTAGAGAGGAGTGAAAGTGAGGGACAGGCTTAGTGGATAGATATTAGATTGGTGTCATGAGCAGACACGTCGGGGCACAGATAGCTTCATCCATTATCCAAGCTCTCTGCTCACTGTGCCGAGCACTTCTTCCTGTCCATCCTGTTAATCTACACCTCCTTCCACCGAATCTCTTTTGCTTCTCGGGTCTCGGTTTACCTTTTTATTCATGTAACTCAGGTCAAGTCTTTCTCAACTTCAGGGCTTCGATGAAACTTTAAAAGCATCATTCGGGTGTTTTTCTGAATGTTTTAAGCATTTTATGCAACAAATTCGACACAATTTACAATTCAATGACTGCTCCTCCATCCAAATTGAAGTCTCTTTCCACTGAGTCTACGGTAGACAACATATGAAAATGCAATATAACGCCAACCACCTTTACATATTCAAAGGATGCATTCAAAATGTAGGGTGCCTGTGCTTGGCAGTCAAGAAGAATGAAGTAGAACACCACACACCACAGACTAGATTTGCGTTTTCATAAGTTTTCACAGTGGGGTGTCGGCCAGATCACTGTGAACATGACCTTGCCTTGTATGTCACGCTCTGTTACCAAATTTTTTTTTTATCCACAATAGGCTCCCAGTCTATTCTAATATTTTTTCAGAAAAAAAAAAGAATAGTGCAACATTAAAAAGTTGACATGATGGATTTTGTCATTCCTGTTATTATTCTTTTGAGCTATGGTTCATTTGGGAGATAATGAGGCAGTATAATGTTGCCATGGATCATAACTTGAACTCTGTCTTTTTAACCTATACTTAGTAACATTTTGGCAAACTGGCACCTTTAAAGTAGGCTAAACGAATTACAGGCCTGTTTGCATGGATGTTCAAACAACGGATGATTCTAGGAAAAGTTCTGAATTTATGTTTCTGTTTTTATTCTGTTTTATTCTGTTTTACTTTTTTCCCCCAGGCAGCCACTGGTTCCTCTCCATGTGGTTTAAAGAATATAAATTTTCAAGAGAAACTTTTGTTGTCTATGATGCATTATAAACACCAACATGGTCCCTCACCACAGACAATTTATAATTTTTTCTTAGTTTTTATGGTTAAAATGAAACCTAGGACAATGAACCGTGCATAAGATTGGAGTTTGAAGAAGTTTTCAAAAAGTTCTATCTCACCTACCAATCCAAATTGATCTTAAATGACCGACCATCATTACATCATTGCCAGAACTGTTATCTAAAGAGAAAATGTTGTTTAAACAGGAACGGACTGAGCAAAAAAGCACATTTTTCAGAACTTTTCTCCTTTTTCCACTACGACTCTACTTCTGATAATATTCTCTCAGCAGAGACACAATATCACTTATTTCCTTCACGTTCTTGTCCTCCAGTTCATCCTGGAGACATACTGCACAAGTAACCAATTAGAGACTTGCACTGAGAAAATGGCTCTGGGAATAGCAATCTTTCCCACACCGCCTGAACTCCTTTTTTGTTTTTTTTAGTGTTGCAGATATGATCAGTTGATTTTTTGGCCAGTTGTCTTAGTCTTAGGAGGCATGGCTTGGGTTTGCAGCGTGGTATCTGTGATCTTACTAGATGAGGGAAAGAAATGGATATGTTGTTTTCTTTGTATCCACCTCCCGCCTGTAAAAGCAAACATACTGTGGGTAGTGGTTTTCCATGCCTCTCAAGCTTGCATGCTAGCCTGGAACAATGGCCAGGTCATTTAAGTGGCAGAGGCAGCGTGTTTTACTACAAATCAATATTTGTATGACTTCTTGACTGAGCCGTGAGGGAGATATTATTCTCACCTTGAATAGTTTAATGAAATCAATACACGAGAGTGCCCCAACCAGGAAAATTACAGCTTTTGTTGTCAGTTGAAATGCTTACGTTATGTTCCTATCGTCCTGGCAAGCGATCTGTCATCTAGGTGATCCACAAAAACCTCCTGGATCGCTTGCTTTTGAACACTGTGTTTGTTATTGTACATGCCTGTTTATTCTTTGTATGATTTGGAAGACAGTGGACTATCTTCCTCGAGAGCGTCCACTTTTCCCAGCAGAAAACAACTAAACATGGTGACACTCTAAACGCTTCTTAACACAGAAGCCTTTTGTGCACATCTATACCGTTCAAAATGCTGTATACGTCTTCTGTGGAGGAGGTTTTGATTTGAGCATAATGATGACAGATTTTCACATTTTTCAAGTGTATAAAGGAATTGAACAGCGAGGGCCACTGCTCTGACGGTCGTCTTAGTCACGGATGTTTTTCTATAGCCGTGAGATTGTTGTATTATGAAACGCCATTGTCTCATTGTGCTGCGATGATGGTTGGCTACCTGACGTTGAATGGCGAGTCCTTGCAAAAACCATTCCCCCGAATCTCCTGGTGAGAATTGGGCTGAGACTGACTCACTCGTTTGTGTGAAGTGGCGACACGCTGAAGGCTCAGCAGGATCTCTCTGTCAAGCTCCGGATCACGATTCAGTGGTGTTCCTGCCTCACTTCCATGCCACACACTGGCACGTCACCGCAGATACGAGTCTCAAATTAAACCATGTCACATTTAACAATCATCACATCTCGGAGCACACTTGCGAGAGAAGAATTTCCTGATTAAGTCTTTGAAAATTATTACACATTTGCACACTTTTCATTGAATATGCAAGAGTTTTTCATTTGAATTTGTGAGCACCCGGGGAGGAACAAACACCAGGTGCTTTTTCTACACAAAATCTCATCTGTGTCAGTGAAGCTTTAGCTGATGCTGAGAGATCAAGTGCGTTACAGTCTCAGGAAAAGGATATTCTTTGATTTACGGCATTATGCCCTCAAAAGCATCTGCCAGGAGCAGCAGAGATGCCGAAAAACGAGTATGATAGCCCCCCCAATGACTCAGTCAGGTGGCTTCACTCAGTAAAATGAACCTTGAAACAGAATCTTAGGAAAGTGTTAGTGAATATATTTTAAATTTGCTGAGATCATCCGACTCTGAACAATTGCACAGCACCTAAAATACCTAATTCTTTTTTTTAGTCTCAAGAACTTTTATGCTCATTTTCAGGCTCTTCTTCCATTACACGCTTCAATGTTCACATTTCACATTTTGGATATACTGTCCATTGCTGCAGCACCTCTGCTGAACGCTTCATTTTGGCTCATGTCTCTTTAAGACCCGGCTCCAAGAAAGCCTTGTCTGCTCTGATTGGTCAGCTCTCACATGCCTAAGCAGGCTGCTACTGTGCTGGGGGCGTGGCTGAGTTCGGTGACTGAACAGTTGTCACAGCTTTACACAAGTCCAAATAGCTCATTTGAAGGCAGACTGTGTAAATCGCAATGGACCGAGCAATTTGACACTTTCACAGCTTTTACATGTGACATTTATCTGCTTGACAAACAAAGAGACGCATAAATATTTATTTGTAAGGTAAGGGACGTTAAATGATTGTCAGATAATTTGTCGGACAGCTGCTCCCCTTCCGCACTGTGCCCTCTCTTCTTTTCCTGTCAGTTTAACACTATCAAGAGGTACCTACAGCCTGCCTTGACTTTGACACCTGGCTGACAGTTGATTGTCACAAGGTCACAGGTACAACATTCATTAACAGCTTACAACTTCAAAGTGCTGGGAGCAAAATATATAGCTCCTTATAATCGAATCACAAGTCCATGGAGTGCTACTCTCCTTCATCTCTGCTATTTTGTTGTTTTTCTGTTACTGCAGAGCCAACTTGTGCTATTGACATTAAGTTGTTTATTCTAGATACACTGATAAGTTTATGTTGACAGTGGGGTGGCTCAGTCCATTTTTCTAGACACTAATGGTAAATAAAAAAAGAAATAGATCAGCGATAATTTGCAAAAACACCATTTCCCAAAAGTCACAGTCAAAGGATCCAGTCTGGATTAATGTATGATGTAAGTGAAAAAGGAGAAGCAGTTAAAATGACAACTTAAGTGTGCACTGCTGTAGAAACAAGTAATTGTTTCGCTCATTTATATTTGTATTGTATATCAATTGCTGTGGATTCTCATCCTTAGAATATGAATAGTGAACATACATTTACAAATGTTCAAACACAGTCTTGAACAGCAGTCACTGGCTAAGCAGCCTTCTCAGCTGCTCCACCGAGACCCTCTGCACCTCCCCCATATAACTGTCAGATCAATAAATGATACAAGATATGGCACATTGTGTACAAATGTCAATATGGTCGGCGCTTATGATACATTCAAATGTGAACATATCGGTGGTTTGCAGAAACATTACCGACCCAATTTTATCCTGGAGACTGGGCTGTTGTGTCACATATTGTTAACAAGTCGGGATTTCCAGCCACCACAGCTACAAATGACTTTGTTGTACAATAAATACCCACAAAGTGAACCCACTAACAACCTGGCAGTTCAACTATCTCCTTGTGAAGAAAATCCTGACTCCTAACCCATCTGCACATGGAGATGTCGCACTCGACTGAGCATGGAAATTTCATCCCAGAGTTTCATTCATAGAGGGCATGCCTGAAAAATGGTTATTCTCCTGCGCAGGCAAAACAATTTGATTTTGAGCCTCGCCTTTATATGTGCTTCGCCCCTGTGTCACCCTTCTTCTCATGTACATTTTCTTCCATCTTTTTTTTTCCTTTTCCCCAGCTGCCATCCAGGTGGAAATCACTCCAACACAAGGAGAGATCAGTGTGGGAGACTCGAAATTCTTCCTCTGCGAAGGTAAGAATGATCTGGAAAATGCCTTATGAAACACAACTTGATGCAATGTCACCTCATATAACAACATTGAGATAATTTTATAGAAGTGATACAAGTCGAGTTATGATACTCGTGTACTCTCATTACAAGTTCAGCACTGAAGAAATCCAATTAAATGCAAAAGACAAGACAGTGCTAAAAAACGACGAAAACATGAGGATAGATAGAGCAGTTTACTCAGAGGTGGAAGTGAGGAGTTGAGATCAGAGGCAGGCAAGGAAGAGGGCTTAGGAGAGGTGTGGGAGAGGTGCAGTCTGAAGAGATAATGACAGAGAAGTCTTCGACTTTCTCTTTCCAGTGTTGAGTGTACATGTGCAGATATCAACCTGTGTGAGATGCAGCTGGTATCGCATGAGGTTGGTCAGCTGTGTGACATTATAGCACATGCAGTACATGAATACAATCTTGCTTGTCAAGGGTGTCGAAAACACCAATCAAATGTGCTTGTAGTTGGAGGACCTTGCAGACAAGTGTTAGACAGCGGTCAAACCGTATCCAATGAGAAAGCAACAGGAAACTAAGGGTGGGGAATGAGGGAGGCGGCAAACAACAGTCACAGATCTCCTCATTCCCGTTGCAGAGACCCTTTCATTGGTACACCTCAACTGCGATCAGTTGTGTTCTTTTTTTTTTCTACCCTCACATCACCATGACAACAATTGCTCTAAAATATGCAAGATTTTTGATTATGCAGTAGACTGTTCTACCCTGAATGGGGGCACTGTCTCTGGAAAGATGTGCCGCTGTTACAATGTTTTTAAATGTAACTTTTATAGATCCAGAGCATCCATCCTGTTGACTTCAATTGTATTTGGGGTCGGAGGTGGATATCTCATAGACATGGCCAATTATCTGCAGGGATAGATTAAAATACAAATTAACTTAAAATAACTATCAATATATGTTGTCTGTAGTTTGGGTGAACTGACCCTTTAAAACAGTTATAGAAACAGACTGAAACAGCAACCAGTTGACTCCATCTACTGACCTGCTAATTGCAGAAAAGGCTTCTGTGACCATTAAGTCTTTAAAAGCAATGCTGAATAACTTTGTGCATATGGATGCCTACGTATGCCATGTTTATGTAAGCCTTGACATTATTTTTTTTATTGTACTTAGTGATGTTCTTCTCTGTGGCTTGAAGGAGCGTGCCTTCAGCTTGAACTGATGAGATGGTATTAGCATGTTTCAGGGAAGTGTGTCAGCTCGCTCTGGTCTTTATAAAACATAAATGACGGGGAAAAGATGTTTGATTTTTTCTTTTAGCGCAAGCTGCGTCCTACTGAATAATCTTCTGTCCTACTGAGCAAATAGAAATTATTCATACCATTCTTTTTCATGTTTCATTTTCATATTGAGTTTGATCTGGAAAAAGGCAACCACTGTGTGGAGATTGGTTTTGATTTAACAATAATGTTTCCGAGCTATCTTCACACAGAGAATTGTTGAGTAATAGGGCGTAGATATGAGCCTTTGTGGCTTGTAGATTGTGTTTCGTCTTTCATCGTTACATGTTTACTCACATGAGACGGAGTCTTGCTTGAACATGTTAATGTTGTTGCACAGTTGTGTAATACATCAGGGATGTAACTGAACATGAATACAATAATCAAACATGAGAACATGCATTCTGAAAAGATGCAAGTTGTTTCCAAAGTTCTAATCCATCCCAGATTGGCAGGAGACATAGCTAGGCTCATTGAAAACTGCAAAGCTACAAAGCAAAGTTCTACTTTTTTAAATATCTAATCTGCATACTGCAGTTGTTTTTCTATGTGTCAGCTTCTTAAAGAGTTCTCACTTTCTTCCTTCTTCATGTTCTGTTTTTCAGTGGTGGGAGATGCTAAAGACATAGACTGGTACGCCCCCAGTGGGGAGAAGATCCTTCCCAACAGGCAAGACATTTTTGTGAGCCGCAGCGATGAGACCACGTCGACCCTCACCATATACCACGCCAACGTGGACAGCGCCGGTATCTACAAGTGTGTGGCAAAGAACGGAGACAAGGAGGCCCAGGCCACAGTGCAAGTGAAGATCTTCCGTAAGTCTGAGTGCAAAACCATTTAGTACAATATAAATCTAAGTTCTAGGAGACAGGATTGGACTGCTGCTGTACACTGTACGCTTTAGTTTTAGAATAACCACATTTAAGATTTAATAACCCTAGAAGCATTGCCATTTAAGGAAAAGTATGTGCTTTAAAGGCTATAAAGTGAATCTAAACAAGATGAAACATGAATATGTCCTGCAAGATATCTTAGTCTTCTTGGTAAAACTATTCATTAAAATGTCCTCCGCTATGTTCTCCTCAAGTTTGTTTTGACAGACTGAAGCTCTTACTTCACATATTTGACCCTAGCTCTTCATAATCATACCAAAAGCAGCCCTGTGTTAAAAACAAAAAATGCACTGGGCTGCATTTTTGGGCCTGTGCTGTCTCAGGCGGGTCAGTGAAATATGAAGTCCTGTTTGGAAGTAATAAGTTAGAAGTTCCACTCCACTGCATTTTTGTAATTTAACACGGGAGGATTTCACAACTCTTGCCAGCAAACAACAGAAATACAGCATCCATAACACAAGTAATTGCTAGCACTCTATAACAATAAGTCAATATTAATTAAGTAATGAGTGGCCATCCAGATAATGATTATAGATGAACTACACAGTACTTAATTGATGGTTTATATAGCATTTACATGCTTGTTTATCAACTAAGGTTTAATTAACAAAAGTTTTACTGGCCATTGCAGCGTCCTGCTGAATGACATCACTGAATAAACAGGACGCGTCTTCACCTCATCCCACTGTGTAAAAAATGACTCTGCTGACATCGTTTGGAGCCAGAGTCTGCACACGATTGGTTTGTGGAGCCATGGTAGTGGGTTCCTGCCTGATTCTGCTGTCACTAAATCACACATTTTTTGAAGAAAAAAAAAATTTATAGCATCAAAAAGCTGATTAAAACCAAAATAAGCTGGAAAATGAACACTTGAACCTACATCAGTGATGAAAAGTAGCTAACATGACAGAAATCAAAATGTTATCTGACGCATGTGGGGGAGTTTTTAGTTTGACCCATGTCCGAACTACTAAAAAAAGAAAGAGCAGGGTTTATAATCCATGCTGCAGCCAGCCACCAGGGGGCGATCGAGATGTTTTGGCTCCACTTCAGGGGAGCTGTCATGTCATTCATCTTTATGGTCAATGGAACGCAGACTAAGAGTCTAACTGCCTTTACCTCGGCTACCTCCACACGCCATCTGTGATTAGAAAAAAGCAAAACCAGAGAAGAACGTTTTATTAGAGAAGCAGAAGCTCAGCCATATGGTGCCGTGTTACACTGCTAATCAACTGTTAGATTTTTCTAAGCAGAGCAAATATGCCACATAGGAGTGTCAGTCCAAAGGATGAGGTATTTATAGACTCGTGTAATGTATGTGTCTGTGTCGCGTCTTCCTACAGAAAAGATCACCTTCGAGAGCGCTCCCAGCCCACAGGAGTTCAACGAAGGTGACGACGCCGACATTGTCTGCGATGTGGTCAGCTCGCCGCCGCCCACCATCATTTGGAAGCATAAAGGCTCCAGGATCCAGGTCGCCAAAGACGGTGAGCCAGTCCAAATAAAAATGTCCCAATGCTTGAGCCACTTCCTCACCTTCAGCCTGCCGTTCCATCTCATCCCCCTGACTCTCTGAGCAGTCACCTTAGCTTCCTGCCAATGATGTCAGCCAATTCATGCTTTCCAATCAATTTGCCACCCTCTTCCTCATCTTCTTCTCCTCCTGCCCATCATCTATGAACAAAAACCATGCATTTTCAGCTGGGGGAACTTTCAGACCTCATAGATGATGCACGGACACGGAAATTGTATTTTCCGGCCGAGCAAGAAGTGGTTATTGTCACTAGAAAAGATGTCTTGGGGCAGATTGGACTTTTAGTTCCCCAAATAGAGGAAAACGACTCTGGAGGCTGAAATAATCTGAAAACACTGAAGAAAGAGAGAGAAAAGTGGAAGGGGAATAGAATGGCTAACAATGTAATTTATGTCTGCTGTCACTAACAAAAAATGCAATCTAGAGCTACCAAGTTCACTAGTTTAGCAAGTTAAAACAGGTCATTTTACTGTCAGTGTCATTTTATATTTTCTTTATGTATATTTTTGCCAGCCTTTTCCTCGCCGTCTTGGTTTTTAACACATGCAGAAATAGAAATGTGTGTTTTAGGAGCACATCAGTGGTAGAAGTGTTTTTGACAGCTCACAGTTGGATGTAGTCCTGTGCCCATCATTTGGATTGCCAAGTTTGCTCATTGTTGTAACTGCAGCTCGCTCCGCTGGAAAATCCTTCTTCTGAGTATATCAAATACTTTTCTGCCTTTAGGCTTGAAGGGAGGTTTAAAAAAGTATGTAGCTCGCCCTCCACCAGAGGACGGAAGCTGTAAATCAGCTTCCATTCGCAGTTGTTACCATGGATCCTAATGGTGAGTCACAGTCACAGCGGAGAGGTAATAAAGAACAAAACAAAAACATCAAAAGGTCCTTAGAAACTTCTCCAACCACTCCTGCATTCTAAGCTTTCTCTCTTCTGCTGATCCTGGTGCTCTAAACAATTGTTGATTTGCCAGTAAACACGTTCCCGAGCCATGAAGCGTGACACGTAACGAAGGTATTTACCCCGCTGTTGTCAAACTGTGAGGGTTTGGAACATACAGATAAACACTGTAGAAGTGAAGATGTTAATACGTTTTGCTGTTGTGACTCAACACTGTGAAACTATTGCAACTGCTGTGCAAAGATGTAAGTACTCGAATCTTGTACTTGATAAAAGAAGCAATACAGTGTAGAAATACTGCTACTGGTAAAATACATGCATTTAAACATTTACTGAAGCACACATTTGTTAGCACCAAAATATACTTAAAGTAACTGTAGTGAGAAGTACTCATTCTGTCGTATTACCATTAATTGTGAACCGTTAATGAACACATGAATGCATCATTGTGACGCCAGGGGTGGAAGTAACTAATTACAGCTACTTAAATTACTGTAATCAAGTCACTTTTTGGGGTAATTGTCCTTGAAGTGTATTTCTTCAAGTCTGTAATTTTACTCAGTTAACTTAATTGAGTATGCATTACACCATGTAATCAACTCAGTGATGTTTAAGATCATTCTTGACGAGTGAGTATAATTTGAATTAATAGCAAAACCTTTCATCTGCATTTTTGTATCCAATAAGGCTTTCAGATCGCAAACAGGCCAATGAAAAATCTGACCTCAAAAAACAAAACAAAAAAAACAAACTCTGCAGCAGACGCAGGTTTTGGGGAGTTGACCATGACCACTGAGCAGAACGGGGCTGGAGTTGGGAGATTTAGAGAAACAGAAACACCTTTGGCTGAATTCTTGCTATTCATAATGCATAAAACATCAACAGAAAAGTCACAAACTTTTCAGTATTCGGCCCCTTCTGCCAATAAGACGAGGGTGGTCTAAACGGCGTAGTAGATATTCTCATAAGTATATTTTTGTAAACGAGTTCATCTGGCAACTTCAGAGCTGCTTCCCCTCAGAGATTTCAACTGAAACTTTTAGTCCGCTGTGTGAAGACTGAGGCAGTGAGGCTGGGTTCGGTTTTTCACACTTGGAAGGAGCCTTTTTTAACCTTACAGTAACCCCTCCTTTGGTGACCGCTGGAGAGCCTGGAGTCACCACAGTGTTGTGCTAAGGCCGCCTTTATTCTTGGAGTCTGGTCAAGGAATGTGTTTTTCACTGGAAAAACCACTAATTGTAACCGACACTGAAAACTGAAAACTGTTTATCTAATTTTCCTCAGAGCAGCAGTTGACCTAACCCTATGGTGCGTGTTGCATTGTTCAAAAACTCCTATGAGAGCTTTGTCATTGTAATATGTGACGATGTGACATGGATTAAGAGCTGGTTGAGAAATTGCGCAGCTCATTTTTGAATACCACACTTAGCTCGAAAAAAAGAAATATTATGACATTACTTTTGCACTCCCTTTCTACACTGAATATTGTGGCTCACAGCTCGTGGAGGATTCTGTACTGATTGACATGCGCACGCAGACAGGAAGCAGAAAACGGACATCTTCACTGTGGAAATTGGCCATGGGACATATGTTCATAGTTTTGTCTGCATTACAATGTTTTACACCTGCTGTCAGAGTATCATCCAGTCCATCCTGCTGTACTGTTCCACCTACTTCTTCAACATGCTATCTGTTTAAAAAAACAACGGGGCCAAACTTGCACATAACTAGCACAGCTGCCAGGATAATTGGTCTCCACGCAGCCAGCCTTACAGCGCTTAACAATATAACCATTATAGTGCACATATTGCAACCTCAATAGAACAGGACATCACACATGAATATTAATCATCAAATACCTCAATAGAATGTTAGAATGAAACAAGAATGAATATGTTGAGCATGTTTACATCCTTGGATCCAAGTAATTGGTGGATGTGAGGGAGCCACATGCTGGATGTGATGGTAACATTTATCAGGATTGATGGTGATAGTCCTACCTCTACTTAAGGCAGTGAGTTTCATTATCATCTATACAATAATTAATTAACGGCTGTATCATAGAGGTCCATGGGGCATTATCATATCAAGCATCAGATCACTGTTAATACCATTAGCTACTACTTTGTTGAGCTACCTTAAAGCTTGCTCTATGATACGTCCTGCTATGATAGGGTAAAAAGCCAGACATTGGAATTGGCTCTGTTAGAGGAGCCAGTGTGGAATTGTAATATTAGGCTGAGAGGTAAGCATTCAAATTAACCAATCACAGTCAGCTTTATTAATTTCTGTCCAGTGTAGAGGTGCAGTAAATGTACTTGATTATTCTCTGTGACCATCAAGGAGCTATGGTGACAACACTGTAGTTGGGTGGAGTCGAGGTTTTGTAGCGCACAGGGTTTCTTGAGTTGAAGCAGCGGTCTTCTCCATGAAATAAAAACAAAGACAAATAAAAATCTTACACCGACTCATTAGCATGGACACAGGACTTGGAGCACTGGAGTCCTGCAGTGGAGTTCTCAAACAAACAACAAGTCCACTTGCCTGTGAAAGTTACGCCCTTAAAAAAAAAATAAAGCCACAATGTCTAATCCTGTGAGTTTTAAAGTGCACGCTGTCCAGTCACAAATTTTGAATAAATGCAAAACACAACTTTCCAAATTGGGGACTGAAACTATCAGACCATAACTCAGCTCCTCATCTTACAGCTCTCAAATCAGATGTGGTCAGAGCGCTGGATTTTAATAATATGCTGGGTGCTTTTCCCCAGAAACGTGTGAGAAACAACACCTGGTCTGAGTTAAGACGGCTCGACCTCTTACCGTGTGTTTATGGCCGCTGTAATTAGAGGTGCGACTGTTTGTCAGACTATGATTTTTGTTTAACACTGCTAAAATATGTCTGGTGCAGCCAGGGTGTCATGCAGGGCTCTGTGTTTCTCCAGCCACTTGCGTGATTACCAGGGATAATTGGGGCTCTCGAATCTGGCTCCAACTTCCTGTCTGAGCACTTAAGTGAAGTTTTTCAGTTCTTTAATGTTCCTCCTGAGCCATTACTTGGTTTTTTTGTTAGATCTGAGATTCCTGTGGCAGTTTGAAACAATTGCATCCAAGCATCTGACATTTGGAGTTTTGTGATCCGGTGACAACAATGAATTCCTAATCCCGAACAACCAGTTGTGATCAGTCACTGATTTCCTGTTTTCCTTATCTGTTTAAGTGCGATACAAGATCATGGATAATGGCCACCTGCAGATCCGCGGCATCAAGAAGACAGATGAGGGAATGTACAACTGCGAGGCTCGCGTCATGGCCAGGGGAGAAATTGACTTCAGGATGATCAAGGTCGTTGTTAACGGTAAGCATTGCACCTCTTTCACCTTCTGCTCCCTGCCGGTCCTGATTCTCATAAAGGAGCCGGTGCTCAGCATGGTAGGTTACAGTAATGATGACCCAGAGATACCAGAGAACGTTCCTGAAAGATGCAAAATATGATTGATTAGTGTTAGTTCCGTCAGTCTTGTCTGCCCTCATGCGGCTGTAGAGGATGTCTTTGCGAGCGGCTTATTACAACTTTGTTTAGACTTGTGTTAAGTGTTAGGCACAGACTTGTGTTAAGTGTTAGGCACAGACTTGTGTTAAGTGTTAGGCTGTAGTAATTAGGACAGGAGTGAAAGAGAATGTCGGGTGACGTAGTATAAATAGCGACAAAGTCTCTTGAATGAGGTGGTCGGGCTGGGTGGATAGGTCAAACACAGGTCTTTTACCCATGATTGATGTTTGTGTACCATGTGAACCCAAATGCCAGGGTTGACTTTCTAACAACATTACGTTACGTACATCATGTCATGATATTATCCTAAAACTAACCAAGCAGTGTTGGTGCCTGTTTGAAACGCCTGTCTCTGCTACTCTCCAATGGTGGTATATGCTGTTTTGGGAATCATTCATAAATTAGGGTTAGGGTTAAGATTAGGGTTATTAGGAGATGTTGTTCATGTTCTTACATGTTAGACAACAACTTCTAGCAAGATTATTGTTAGATGAATATGAATATTCATTGTGGACAATCATTTTTTCCACTTACTGTTTGGTTTTAATCTGGCACAAGCAGACGTTTTGGCTTGTAGTAAAGATTTTGTAAAGTAAAGATTTTGATTTTGATTTCTATTTAGGCTTAATTTCTATCTCACTTTATGAAGCTGACGACTGCCAGTTTCTCTCCTCACGGACACTGGTGAGATTTAGGTTTAAGCAGGTGGTGTACTATGGTATTTTCCAGGAAGGATCAACAACATTACACATTAATGTGTAAAGATTTTCAATAACTGGCAACAGCCTCCGCTGTCTTACGTCAATCATGACAGAATCAATTCACCTACAAAGGTTGCGTATTACGAGTTTAAGTCCATATATCTTGATGAGGTCTCTTCAGTAAACCCTGTCAGATTTTCAATACACTTGCTGCATCTACTCATTACTTATCTTTCATCTCTTTTTCAGTCCTTCCCACCATCCGTGCCAGGCAGTCGGATGTCAACGCTACAGCAGACGTCGGTAGCTCTGCTTTGTTGGCCTGTGATGCAGACGGCTTCCCTGAACCCACCGTCACCTGGGCACAGTACGTCACCCACCGCTGTCATAGGTCTATTTTGATGAGTATAGGATGAGGGGTAGATCTGAGCCGTCACAAAGATGAAGCCCTTTTGTTGTTTTCTTTTTCTAAACCCCTTATCTTGACCTCCAAGGAGAAGAAAAAGAACGAAAGAGACACACACACAGTGCCGACTGAACCGTCTTATGTCGCCTCACTAAGAACTTCAAAGACAGCTAAGCCAAAAATACAGCACATACATCAAGGCAGTACAGTATATTCCTACAGACACTATTTTCTTCTTAGAAGCAATCCGCTAAGGAGTCAAAAAACAGACCGATAAGATCAAGTTGTATAAAGATGATGTACAGCAGTGTAAGGCAAAATGATAAACACACAAAAACCAACACTCCGTTCAGTATTTAAAGAACACCAGGATCTACTGTAATGGGTGTACTTCCAGGTCAGTTCACTTAGTCACAAACTTTCCTTATCAAATCAGACCTCTGCTTTATCTTTTCAGGAGGCTGTTTATTTTTATCAATGACACTTAGTGAGGCTGTGCCCTCCAGTGCAGGATACACTCTATCAGCCACATCCACCTGGATCAAAGGGCCATGTAGTAATCTGGAGGAGTTATTTTTTTCGAGGATATTTTTAGCCCGTCTCTGTCTCCAGCTGCTGGACATTATGACAGTGGCTCACCACAGACATAACACTAGAGGTACAGGTTACATCCGGTAAATTACTGTTGTACTTATGTCCAGCAGGATGCTAAAAAAACATTACTTCTCCAAATTCCAGTTGGTATGTGATGCACACATTGGTATTCGAAGCTTCCAATGAGCTTGTGTGAAAGAGTAGCTTATTTCTTATGTCTGTAATTAATTTGAACAAATGAAGAGTTTGCGGTGAGTTCAGTCTCTGTGGCCTCAGCCTGACAGCTCCAGTGTTACAGTGCTTCAATTTAACTTTCCATTTTCATTTGATTTGACTCGACTTTGTGCTAAATCTGAGTCATGTTTTGTGTTAAGTGCTAAAAGACGTCCTCATTTACTCACCTGTCCACTGTAGGCATGATGAAAAAATATCCAGCTTCAGATTCAGAATTTCAACAGAACTAAGAACTTATTATTGTATTTATTTATTTTTTGTTGCATCCTTTGAATGGAATCAGAAAGGGTACTTCAACACTCACTGAGAGTTCAAATTACGTGTTTCAGATTTAGCATTAATCCACTGGAGATGGTAGCCTTTTTATGAATCTCGCCTTCTGATTAAATGGGAGATAAAAAAAAAAAAAAAAAAATGAAAAACTCTCTCCCTTGCTGCTGATGCTGCACGCCTCTCACTGCCTCTCTGGCTGAACTCTTTTTTCAAAACGGCCGTCCCACATTTGAAGGATTTCATATGCATAACATACATACATTTAAAGGAGTTGGTGTTGTAAATGTGTTTTGTAAATGGGGCATAAATATGAATTTGCACGGCCTTGCCTGTAAGTAGTCGTGTGGGAGATGTGATTAGTTTTACATGCATTTACATTTGCGTGACGGTAACAAGTGCAAAAAAAGGCTTTGATGAGCATTATTAGGCAGGTTTCCACTCTCCACACATTATTTAAATCGCATACTGTTCTGATGTGGTCGGTGTGGTTATATAGCAGGCACTCACACACACACACACACACTCACACACACACACACAATCTGCAACCGGTTTAATTTTTGCTGCTTGTAACTTTAAGCTTTGCCTGGCTGTAGCAACAAATATGTTATAGCATACATTACATCGCACATATGAGATGGAGCTGTCATATGGCTGGATAGAGACCGAAAATGAGAAATGAATCAGGAGAGACAAGCGGATGACGAAAATTGTTTATTGTGGCGGGTAAAAATGATGATTAAGTCTTGGCAGAAAGACTTGGGCACTTAGACTCAACAAGGAGATTTTGGTGGCGGCTGATGACTCTGCTAAGACTGATGAGGCTGAGAAATCTGAGAAGACTGGATGGTGATGGGAAGACGGAGGGCAGGCATAACAGCCGCATGAACTGAATAAAGGCGAAGTGAGAATTGTGTCTTTTTAAGAAATATGATAGGCTAACAATGTGACTGATAAGAACAGCCAATGGCCTCAAATAATGACAACGAGGAAATTATGAGAGAGTATCCGTGAGAGGAATAAACTACCGAATTTAGCATGACGGACCTAACGTTGACTGGACTTGCTGCATGCACACACACAAAGAATAAAAAAAAAACAATTTTTATCAAGCTTACCACACGGGAGGGGGGCTGATATGTGATGCGTGATGACTGTGTTCTGATTTGACGCGGGTGTTTCCAAGGATCTTATTTACACACGATATCAGTGTTTTGATAGCTTTTAACCCAATTTAGTTTCTACAAATCACTCATCAAAAAACTATTTAGTTCCGATTTAACCTTTTTAATAACTAAAAATCACAAATTCGAATGGGATCT
The DNA here is from genome assembly GCF_900880675.1 of Sparus aurata. Classification (NCBI taxonomy): domain Eukaryota; kingdom Metazoa; phylum Chordata; class Actinopteri; order Spariformes; family Sparidae; genus Sparus; species Sparus aurata. The sequence continues at coordinate 27,538,823 of NC_044199.1, forward strand.
GTGATCAGCTTTTGTTGGCAAAGAAACCAAAACCCTTTCATTTTTTCAGTAGGAGTCTTAATTATCTCCATAGCCTGTGAATATGAGCTGAAGATAAGATGAGCAGTATAAGATATGAAACATTGATTAAATGTGCATCTGGCAGGATGGCATAACGGTTTACAGTCATTATCTCAAAATTAAATAGAAATTCTTAAATCCACCGACCCCAAACGTTTCTGTTGTTTGATCACTTTTCATAATAAAAGATCGGTATCTAAACTCAGTCATTCTGGGTTAATCTGAGACTTATCATCAACAGGGACACAGTAAAAAGTGACGTTACCATCAGCAGGATCTAGATCAAATAACACCCGGTTGACAGGAACCACTCCTCCTTCCGTCTGTCGAAGTCATTTGTGAAGTACGTCTCCATGCATTGACGGCGGCTCATCTGTGGAGCTTTTTCATTTCTTCGGACAGCAAAGAGGCTGTGTGTGATTTGTGTGTGTGTGTGGGGAGTGTGAGGTAATGTGGCGCCACTGCAAAACCTTGTTAAGTATCTCAGATTTAATCACAGAAGATAATTGATGAGGTTATGTAGCGGCTATTTAAAGCAGAGGAGGAAAAAAAGATGCTGCGAGGGTGAGACGGACTTCGCTCACTGAGTCCTTTGGCACTGGCAGGTATTAATCAGGTGTAGCGTGAGAGAAGGTGTCGCTATTGGCAACGGTCATCTCTGTCGTTGACCATGGGAAAGTGGTTCGCCTGGCTCGGCTTCAGTTTGTGTGTTAAATGTTCAAAACGGGTGTGTTCAAACAGCGGGATACAAATACTTTTTTAACGTGCTTTTGGACAAAGTATCGATATTAGGGGTGGTGAAAAAAAATGATTATTGATTAATCGCGATTATGATATTGATGATTATGATTTGATAATTAAATTTCCAAAAATCGATAAAAAAAAATAAATAAAAAAAAAATTCTTTTTTTTTTTTTTTTAAATAGTAATACAAACTGGAGTACTCCTCTTGCTGGCTTCCGCTACATGGTCAACAGTCTGGAGCCAAGATATGTTATTCCATCCCAGAGCTTTTTCACACTTAAATCGATTCCAAATCTTTACAAGGAGACAAACCTTTCCGTGCAAGTGTCCCTCAACTCTGCTCACAGGGTAGCAATAACGTGCGATGCCTGGACATCCAGAGCTACAGTCTCATAGGTGACCGTTACAGCTCATCATGTCAGCAGTTAATGGAAGCTAATGTCCTAAGTACTTCAGACGAAAGCTATGGATGATAGCCACACAAGCGCAAATATGTGTGAGTTTCTCAAAGCAATGGCAGACGAGTGGGGAATAGAGAAACACGCCCTGGTTCTCGTCACCAACAATGCTTCTAACATGAGTCCGGCTGCTGAGCTTGGCAGCTTTCTTTTAACAGTGAAACACTACATTTAAAACAAATTTAAAAAATAATAATTTTGATATTACAGTTACACTATACAATATTGAAGGTGCTGTGAGGTGTTACCCAAAAGAGAAGTAAAATAATTCAGCAGCTGACTGATGTTAAATGGAAGATCAACAATCGTTAATAATCGAAAATCGATTTGTAATCGAATCGAGACTTCAATAATCGGAATCGAATCCAATCGGGAAATTGGGCTGATTAACCACCCCTAATCGATATTGGTATCATAGCTGTATTAGTGATACCAGCCTGGATTTTATTAGTCATATTACACATTTCTACTTAAAACAAGCTTTAATGACATTTTAAATTCTGTCGTGATTCATGTCGCTACTGAAGGTTGTCTGTGAGGTAAATGAGACAGTGGTGTAGGCTTTCAAACATACGACTGACGCTAACATTTATCTTGGGACCGCAGCCTTTTTTTTCAAAGCTTCACAATAAAGGTCTTGATTGATGAATACGATGTTACAGAATGGTTCCTCTTTCCGATGCGTTAGCGTCTGTCTTTAACAAAAACTACCATTTGATCTACCTGGAACTACACTCGACTCAGAAACAGTGGGAACAGCCCTGAAATATCTAGATCCAAAATAACTACTACTCCTTAGGAAATGATAAATACCTCTGCACACAAAGATGATAATGGATTTAGCTACTACAATATATCTTAAGTAACTTAATTCAGTTTGAACTGGTGACGCTTTATCGCCACTCAGTTCTGACAAGTACAAATAACCGACGTTTATGTCTCGATATATATTTTCGTATTCATGGCGCACCATTTCTGCTGTCACTCAGTGGCACCACCGCTGTGCAGAGAGTTCTTAAAAGGCTGTTTTGCAGAGACACCAGTGAATAAGACTATTGAAGACTCTGATGATCCGCACAGCTGTCTTCCATGCAGCAAAAGCCGGTGTGTGATGTGGGTGTTGAGGCTGAGGGGAGATGCTGCTCCTGGCCAGAAATGAGTGAAGACAGGTTGTAGGGAGGACATATGGGTGAGGCAGTGGAAAAAAAAAAAGAAAAAAGAAAAAAAGAGGGGTAAAGCTCTATTTGTTGTTTGTCATTCACTGTCTGCCTGCAAAATGCTCCAGGAAGGCTGCCACCGCCGTGCATAACAATTCTCAATTCTCCAGAAAACGGGATTCTAACCTCCGGTGAAGACTTCTGCTCCTCAAGAGCGAAAGAGGGGTTTTCTTAAAACATGCATCATCATCAAATTGGTGCGTGGCCTTCTTAAAAAGACGGTGTAAGGGCTAAGGGAGAGCTGAGGCAAACAAAAGCTGTGGAAATGTCGGGGATGTTCTCAGAGGCATATAGAACAGGACAGCTTTTTTTGGTCTCCCAGCCTTTGTTGTGCGCCAGCTGCTCTCCTCCTGAAATAAAGCCCCAAACGGATCATTGTCAGTGAGTTAAAAAAGTTATTTGTAGGCCCCTCAAGTTGTGTAAGCAAACACTTGTGATGTGAACGCCCCAACATGTCTTTCTCCTCTTTTTCCCTCTGCTACAGTAACAACATTGTCCTTGAAACGGGTGATAAGTACAGCCTGAACGAGGATGGTTCAGAATTGGTAATAAAAGATGTCAAGAAAGTGGATGAAGGAGATTACACTTGCATCGCCAAGAACAAGGCGGGGGAGAAAGCCGAGGAAGTCAGCCTGAACGTGTTCGGTAAGAGAATAACTCCATCCGCTTACGATAGCATAAAGAACGCTGTAGCTCTTGTTTTTTTTTTCTCCCTCTCTCTGGCCTTTCCTTTTGTACTTATTGACATTTGCTGTCTACAGCCTTTTCCAGTGGCTGGATGCAGTGTTACACAGCGTGAAGCATATGGTTTAAAGAAAAGCGTGTCCTATTGAAAACTAATTAAGCCACCCCTCAGGACATTGAAAGATATCACGCTAGAGTTTCTCTTCATGAGGACATTTGCGCTGGCCTTATGTAATCATGTTCTCGCAGCTCTATTATAGGTCAATGGGGTATGAAACCAACCCTAATGAAGCCTGTCTGGGCACTCTACTACAATAGCACTAACAATATGTAACAACTACTTAAAGCCCGAATAATAAATATGTACGGCTAAAAGTAACGTCACGAGATGGAAAACCACAAAGAATAGTCAGCCATCTCCGCAGCAGCCCTGCTGAGCTCTGTAACCTCTTTTAGCTTTTCTGTTTGTTGTTTTCCAGCCCACAAACTCCACAGTCATCAGCCTCATTTTCAGGAGCTTCAGGCAGCAGTTTTTTTTTTGTTTTTTTTTTTGTTTTCTCTCTGATAAAGACACTGTCTAACAGAAATTGTTGTTTAGCAACAAGCTGTTAAAGATCACATCCTGAGTCGCTGGTAGACTGAAGTGGCCAGATGGGCAATTGTTTGCCGTACATGTAACTGCTTGATTTAAGATGAAGCACTCCGTATAATGAATGCAGTATTAGTGGGATAACGACAAGACTTCAATGGACAACAGTGCTACCAGATTCTGGCAGCAAACCGCAACAATTTATACCTCATGTCTGGATATGTCCTCAGTGTCCTGATTAGTGGAACCCTGTTTGGAAAGTTTTCTTTCAGTTACATTTGTTTTGTCTCGTTTCTAGTGCAACCCAAAATTACCTACCTGAATAACCAGACCGTCTCGGAGTTTGAGGAGCAAGTCACCCTGACTTGTGAGGCCTCGGGCGACCCCACGCCCACCATCTCCTGGAGTTTCGAAAACAGGGTGTTCAGTGAAGGAGAGCAGGTACTGGTTTATTTCTTCCTTTATTGTACAGCAAAAGTGAACATATCGCTTTCAAATAGTCACTCTTCTTCAGACGCTTTTTATCATCCGGATGAATCATCATGTCCTCGCGCATCACGCCACAAAGAGTCTAAATCAGTCTTGACATTGTTAAATAACAACAGAGGACTTTCTAAATGACCTTTGGCAATAATTCACATAGGATGTTTTTTTCAAACATCTCATTTTTTGTGCCTCACAGAACTCCAGTTAATTTGAATGTTTAATGTTGAATGTCTGCACTATATATATAACAAATACAAAATATGTATCCGCATTCGAATGTGTTTAGATTCCAGTGACAATGATTTTTGAATAGAATCCTGAAGTTCTCAAATACTTGAGAGCTCAAATAAACCCCCACGTTGTACAAGATAATGTGTGCCACCTGTCAATGATGACCTGCACTTACTTTGGCAGTGCGGCGCAGACTCTTGCAGATGCTGTTATGTATGTGGACCACTGGAGGGATCGCTTTTATTGAACAAACCTCTACTAAAATCATCATTCATTTTCTCAATCCATCACAGAGCTGACACATCCACCATTATTCACACGGATATTCCGGCTATTTAGTCGTCGTCCCCTTGACTTGCAGTTCTGCTCTTTATCTTGAAATGACTGCTGTTGTGTTTTATTTCCAGCCCTCCAATCCTGGATCATTAATAGCCAAGCAGTTGTCCAGTCAGCTCAGACTTCTTATTAAATCCTGTATTGCCACCTGAATTCTATCCTTGAATGGTAAAGTTTTGAATTCTGCCATCTCTTTAAACTTTTAGCAGCCTTTCTCCAACACTGCTAGAATTGTACTAATGATTTTGTATGTTTCCATCGTGACTGCTAGAGGCAAGGGTGTGCGGACTGTCGTAAAACCAATTTTCAGGCAGCACTGTTGCGTGATATTCCCCAGCGCTGTTAAGAGTATATGTAACACTTCACTCCCTATTAATCATTAGCATTTAAAAGAGAATATTTTTCTGAAAAGACGATGAAAAGTGCTCATCGGAAATTCACAGAAAATTAAGTGCAAATGATTTCGGAGAAATTAACTTAATTATTGCTGTGTTAAAAGCCAGAAGAGTCCCCCTCTATCTCCAGATCAGACTGTTCTGCGCTCAGCTATGCTACTCTGGCAAACTGCTGTGATTATCCACTTTGGAAATGAGTGGGCAATTTTTTTCTCAGGATGAACATGATATAAGAATAAAGAAGCCCCTAACCCATCTCTGTCATGCTTTTGGTGTATAGCCGGGTTTTTTCTCTTCGTGTCCTTCAGGAGCACTGGAGATAACACTGGATTAAAGCTTTGGCTATAGAACATGCTGGCTTCTTAAGACGTGTGAGCTCTGAATACATGTCCTTGTGCATTTTCTCCATTACAGTGGTCACAGCGTGTTGGCAGTCGCCAGCCTAAAGAGAGATTTCGCATCCCCAAATCTATTGTTATGCTCTTATCAGCTCATTAAAATGGTATAATTTTGAAAAAATCCATCTTTAACTTCTATTCTGAAAAACATGCACCATGTGAGCAGCAGATGGATTAGTCACTTCACAGGGTAATTTTCTGCTGTGACTGCAGTAAACAGTATTAAGATAATTACCTTGCTGCCTCTAGCAGGTTAGTGGATTCAGGAGGAACACCTCATATGCTGGTTAATGGCTCAGCCCGCGTTAGACACTGCGAAAAATTCTAATTCATCTTCATAATACTTCTGATAATCATGGATTATGGACTGGTACTGGTACCGAAATTCGCTAGCAGCTCAGTCTGCTGAATTTTTAATCACTCCGTGTTATGTGCAATATACAAATTTGTGATTAAAGTAGGTCATTGCGCATGAGGTAACCAGCCCATCATCACCTTTCGGCATTCATGAAACCTCTGCGAGGCCACTCCCTCAGTAATCCTGACAGGTCTGTATGCGTTTTTGATGTAACCGTTATGAAATGCGGAGAAACTGTAAGGTTTGGCTTTTATTCTCGACCACACTCTCTCTATTCTTTAGTGCACTCTCCCACAGCAGACCTGTCAATTGGAAGTGATCCGCAGGAACCCCATGCCCTTACCTTATCGAACACAGTTGTTGCGTGGATGTTACGAATGCTGTACAAATGTAACAATAGGTGCACTATTTTCGGAGACACTGCAAATGCAGCGAAAGCACCTGTCCTGGCCTGTCCCAAAGGACACCACGGGACACAGTTGCACAATATTTGGGCCATGCTGTCCTACTTTACCTCACAACTCTGTCCGGCTGTATTCAGCGACTGTGATGAATTATGTCTTAAAGCTGCCATTTTTTAACATTAGATATATTTCTGTGAAATCAACAGTTCTTTATTCAGCTCCAAACTAAAAAGAGCACAAGACATAAAGTATCTCTGTCAATGATAAAAAGAGAATTTCAGAATGAGGTGTTTGCCAGCAAAATCCACGAAAAGTGTCAACAGTGTTGACTGTGTTGGGATGAATTTACTAGTGTTTACAGCAGGATGATATAAAATATGTCTGGCTCGTGGTGATGAAGGAACATCTTTGTTTGCCTTTGTCAACTTTTGACAAATTACAAAATATAGAAAAGAATAGTTTTTCTTTTAAGCACAGCCAACCAGTGACACATTTGGACTGGCAGTTGCAACCTTTATATTTCAAAGTCATAGCCTATAATCGCCATTTTGGCTTCTACCATATTGTATTATGAATCTTGTAGCTTTTGAGCGTGTCTTCATTGACATTTCTAGCAACCACTGGTTAGATCACCAGAAAAACTGGGAACATCACCAGACCAATTAGCCTGTCAGTAGCTTTGTCTTAATTCTGGGGTCGCATCTCTCACAGCACATGGTCTGAAAAGGCGTTGCCTTCCTTGACCGCCAAGGCCGAGCTGAGCGTTGTTAGATAATTACCCTTGCGTCACAAAGCGCCGCTCCTGTCGCCTGGCAACCTTGACAGTATTTGGGTCCCATGACTTTTTTGATAATTGTATCATTAGCTATTCAGGTGGCTTCAAAGCCCCATACTTCGTTGCTGCAGTTTCGCTACGTGTGTCCACCATAGCTGTCTTTTGAAAAAAACGAAATCACCAACCATCACCAGTGCATGGAGAATCTTAGGATACCATAGGCCGCAAAGGTTTTAACTGTTGCATCCTTCATGGCACAGGAAGGGAAGGCCACATTTGAAGGAGCCTTCGAAATGGGACGGCCTTGTCACATCGCTGTGACGCATTCGGCCTTCAAATGTGGCCTTCGAAACGGTGTGGCCCCTGGACAGAGACACGGCTGAAGTCTAAAATGATGGAACACTATGGCAATGCATTATCCCTAACACCTCCTATAAATGATGATGTCCAATATGGTTTAATTAGTGTTAATATCATCCTATATTCCACCCATATGCCTGGAAGCCAATCAGACATCCCCATAGATGTAATAGCTTTTGTGTCACAATCTGTGCTGCTTCTTTGTTCATGGGGTTTCTCCTCAGCTTTACTTGAGGGAATAAACATTATTAAATAACTTACACTTTAAGTCCTTTCGCCATCTGCTGTTACCTCTGAAAAGTTTATCTCCCTCTTCTTTTAGATTCCTTTCGGGAGGAACAGCGCCCTTATTTCCGTGCCAATAAACAATTATGCAGTTTTCAACCAGATTCTGTGAAAAGCCGAGTGGTTGTTTGTCAAAGTTTGTCGACAGAAGACACTATAAATTAAATCCAGAAACTTTCGGCTTTCTATTTCTGAGTCCAGCTTCAATGCAGTCCAGCCAAGAAAGCATTTAGCTGTTTAAAATCTTGCTCAAAGGAGTGATTCATCAAAATGTGGCATGTTTACAGTAAAACAGGCTCTGAAAACCACTTTGCTAATCTCAGATTAATTGTTTTAAATCAACAATGAAATATTAATGGGTATGAAACGTCGAAAAAGCGTTTCAGTTTTAAGCAGAATTAGTCATCAAAAGCAATTTACTCACTGTGAAATGAGTCCAAAAAACTGAATGCACACAGAAACTGATATTGCTTCAACCTGACTGTGCAGCCTCGTGGAGCTGGGTGTGCCAAAAGCTGAGATGCATGCGAAAAAAGCGCACTTCTTCACCTCGGTGTCATGCCAGGAAAGAGAAGGCATAATGGCATTTCCATTGGTGAAAATTTCACAGGATTAAGAAGAACGAGAGCAGAATGCTGGTAACATGTGTGTTGAGGGTGTCTTAGCTGCACTAGATACACACAGATACACTTTTGGTCTGAATGACCTCACGGTTTGCTTTGGAGCACCAAACCGTCCATTTTTAAGTTCTACAAATAATACAATCGTCAGTGTGTTTTCTTTTTTTCATCCAATGCTAGCTGATTGTTCGACTCTTCTTCTTTCACCTCTGTGTTGGAGGATTATCAGTAGATATTTTTTTTATTCAGCCCGGGTGCCCCCAGATTTTTTCCCATTAACTGTGTCGTTTGTTGCTGCCAATCAGTGGAAACATTCAGTGCGTTCAGGGCTGTTTTACTGAATCTTATCTGCCACCTGCAAGCAAGAGTCGCCTGTCGCCACTCACAGTTGTCACTGAATATCTTCTTTCATTCACAGCCCGTCATCTTCCCTCTCTTTCCTATCTATCACTGTCAGATCAATTTTGATTTAATGCCGCTGTAATCAGAAAATCCGGCTGTTCATTTGGTAATCGCTGTCACTAATTTTTCAGCAGATCGTCGTTCGCCACTGGTCCGTTTCCTGTTTGCCACGCTCCGTCGTCCTTACACGTCCCGGTATTACATCACACCAGAGCACCGACATATTCATGATGATCTGAAATGACAGAACAGTCGTTTTACTAGCTGCTGCTGCCGCCTCTTTAGAATTTCACCAGCTTGTAAAGAGCATAGTTCTCACTATATCATATCCTGAGAAGGGAGTGTGATGTGATTCCTTGCACGTGAGTAGCATATTACTCTTTGCGCGGAGAGATTAGAAATATCTTTATGTTCTCGTTATTAACGGGAGATAAGTGGCGCGCGCCTGTGTTCTGTACATAAATGAACGAGTTAATCAAAACACTGAATGCCGTGATGAGAAAGCCTCTGATTAGAAAAACAAAGTCCCTAGATACCGGTAATGGCTGTCTCATAATTAGTTTCAGTGCCCTGTTTTTCCTTAGTGCGCCTCCAAATTCTCCCTTATTACAGTGCATTAATTAATAAGCGACTGAGACGGCCCCATGTCGCTTCAGGAAAATATGCTCCAGTTTGGCTTTTTGACCAGTTCTGTAAAATCCGGGAACACAGTTGAACTGCCAAGCCTGAAATCCTGAACTCAGAGCAGTCGTTTTCTTAAACTTAATGATGTCGGGGTTTTAACACTGCGTATGCTCTGTTTTCAATTTTGAACAGTTTGACAGATTTAAACATAATTGTGCTAAATACAGCTTCATTCACCAAATCCCTCTAATCCTCATCAATGATTTTGCAAACTCTGTGTAGGTTTTTGTTTTTTGAGATCAAAACCAGTACTTTTCCATGTTCAAGCCCATTGATTTTGCACCATGTATACATTACTGCTGCACTTTTCCGCAGTTTGTATGGCCTTGAAGATGCTGGAATGTGTTATCCCACCTTTCAGGCAAACATTGGTTTCCGTTTATTCCACTTGGGAATGAAAATCAATGCACGGACTTGAGTTGGGTAATCTATCACACTGAGCATTATGTCTGCATTAGTCTTTATCAAAGCTGTATTACTGTTGCATGTTGGACTTATTTTAGCATACATAAAACAATAGCAAAGCAGCCACAAAGTTCACCATGATGGATTGCCATACTCACCTAGCAATTTCAGAGCCCCTCCAAGTTAATTTCCCCGCCAACTGAAAATGGATGCAAATCAAAAACCTACCTGGAAGGTAGGAAAATGCACTCTGGTGTACCCTGGAAAATGATTGGCAGCAATGTGTTTGTAGCCAGTGAGCTAAGGCATTCACAATCACCTCTACGGTCCTTCAAACATGAAATCACTGCTCATCTCCCGCAGGTAAATCCAGTCTGCACTCACTCTGTGTTGATCCTTTACAAACGCTTACTTTGCTCCACTGTGTGGCTGTTTGTCTTTGCTTCCTGTGTGTTTGTCCTCTCTAGGCTTCTTGGACACGACCAGACAAATATGAGGTATGGCTACGAAATACGGTAGCCTGACCCCTAGTTGTGATAGCCCAGCACTTACACATCCCATTTAGTGTGTGTTTTTGTGAGTGTTGTCACTCTGCCTACACTTAATGCTCGCTATATTTAGTATGCACTAAAAATGTAGACCATTAGACACGTAGTACAGTACATTTAATCCATTTAGTTCCGGTACACATTTAGACTTGCCCTATTTACTTGTCGCTGTTTTTTTTTTCCATCTCAAGATGTAGAGCCAGTCACAGTATCTGAAAGTAGATGATAGATAGATTTTTTTTGTTTTTGTTTGTTTTTTACCATATAGCATGCTGTTATTTCCTGCTGCACGGTCTGGTTAGTTCTCAGACTTGGTTCAGGGAAGAAAACAGATTCCTGGGTTGGGTTTGTTGGGCAGCCAGCAGCTCTACAACCTCACGTAGAAAACACAGTCAGCTCTGCAGAGGGCCGGCCATTGCACTAACTCACCAAGCTGTACTTAATCTTAACAGAGTGGTTTTTAAAACATTGTGGACTGCTATCATAAGCCAGGAGTCTGCATGGTTTTGTTTCGACTGCACACTACAGCAGCTGATGTCTCCGGTCAGAGGGGGAGTCCAGTCACCTGGGGCCTCATTTATACAATAGTCTTAACGGATCAGTTCACCCAAATTACAAAAGAAAAACAGGTTTTCTCACTTACCCCTTGTGGTATTGAGCCAGGCAGAGAGATTTAGTTTATTTGTTGAGATTTTGAGATAGCGGTGTATCTTGAGAATTCCGTGCACTGACAATATAATACAAGCGGAAGAAATTCCATTTGCGGTGCGCTCAGTGTAGGTACAGACATTACAAGGGAAGATGATTTGGAAATCTTTTTTCAAGAATCAAACCGAGCGTGCCATAGGAAAAGACGGCAAGGTTATCTAATAATGAATCGAAAAAAAAGCTTTTGTACACAAGCTCCCTGCTGTAGCGTTTCAGTGGAAAGAATCATGCAAACTCTTGGCCCATATCAAAGTCCGAACTACTGTCGGTAGATACAAACTGTCTGATATAACAAGCTAACTTCACTCACTGACACACTCACAATAATTTGTCTTACCATGTTTCACTGTGAAATACAGAAAGAACTCTGTGGACCAATGTTAACCTGATATGAAACAAAAAAAAAAACTAAATAAAGGATAAATGAATTTGTGCAGCTCAGAACTCTGCAACAACTTGCTCATCTTGGCCTCATATAAACATTCAGTTTGCTACCGATTGGTTCGATGAATTAATCACATTGCTCTTTTTTTGTTTCTGTGTAGTTGATTTCAATTACTGCATCACATGGTCTGTTTAACACATCCCAGCACGTGACCGGTGTTTCGTCACATTGTTGAACAGTCACCTTCAGGTTGTGTGATTTAAGGCTCTGCAGGCCACAGCCGCAGCGTGTTTATATGATTCGATGGTCTCATGATGTTTTCAGTTATTTAGCAATTTACAGTCTCATAGGAGCTGACTTGTCTGGTTATGATTCTGTCGAGAAAATCAGCTTTTTCTCTGTTTGAAAATCTTCTGTCCCTGATGGTGTGTCCCCTGTAGTCCTCCCTTGATTCTGGAGACAACTAGATACTGTTAGCAGCCTATTGCCCCAGTTAAGCTTTTCTCTTTGTCAGCCGATGACTGCCAGCCCAGGGAGATGTTTGCAGTCCATGTCCCTTTTTATTCTTATCACTGGTTTCTCTAAAACTGCTTGTCCCCACAGGGTGAGAGGTGTAAGAGTGGTAAACAGTGTGTTTATTAACCTGCTTTCTGTATCTGGCAGTGTGGAAAACAACATTCAATACGAGGCAACCAAAAAATAGCTTCGATAAAGAGGGCACCAGAGGATACTGTCAGCTTGTGGCTCTGTCGTGCAGACAGAAATGTTGCCTAAACATTTTTGATTTATCCCACTATACACAATATCACCAGCTGTTGATGAATTGTACAGCATTGATCAAACTACTCTGTAGTCCCCCACAACAGTTCTGGCCTTGCTTCCATTAGTTGTTGAAAGATATCAACTCTTTGATAGACTTAAATTAAGCCGCTAACAGGCAGGCATTATATGATTAGCCGCCATGATGGATGGATCCTGAAAGGTAGTATTACGCTAAAGAGAACTGCTGAACTCACTGAAGTATTTCTTAATTTCAGGAGGTGCACTTTAGAAGGCAGCCTGACACTTGAACCAAGACCAGGGTTTGATTGTAATAACCTGCTGCTGAATGCCATTGATTCCAGCAGTGCTGAATAGTCCATTCAGGCAGTCCTCTTCAACTCATGAACCGAGGAAAGATTGCATCGCCTTCTTTTATTTACCTCGAACGTATATCGAGGTCTTTCAGTGAGAATGTAGTACTCAAACGAGTCCAGTAACAAACTACTGCAAGGTGCAAGCAATGGAATCAAGGCTGGGATAACTACGCAGCCAGTGAATTACTGATAAACTGAATGCTTAACAGTACACTGTTAACCTCATTATGAACTGATTTGTGAGCTCGTGATAAGTGACTTCACAGCAAGGCCACCAGGAAGGCCCGACTGTCAAAATGTTGGACATAAGTTGACAAGGAACACTTAAATGCACCGTCAGTTTTAGCAGACAGGTTTCGTTTCAGGAGGAGGTTCAACTTCATGTGCCACATCCTGCAGGAGGATCCAGCCCACGAATCCGGAGAGACAGCTAATCATTGCCTTTTATCCTAGCGATCTACGGTGGCCTTTTTAGGACATGTGTGGATTAGCATGTCAAGCTCAGGTCTTCTTATTGATACATACATCTGCTGACTGTCCTTTTCTCAATAATAAAACATGTACTAAACGCATGTAGATATTAGCTCTGTCACAGGATCTGCTTTTGTAATTTCCTGGAAATACATTTTTTGCACTCCTAAGGAGATGACTCTAACTCCCAAGGGTTCCCAGCACTGCCGTTGTTCTTGTTAGTAAAAAAAAAGACGTAACAACAAGGATGACAACAACAAACACTGCATTAACAACCATTCTGCCACAGCTTCGGCATCGACCAGGGCAATGAGAGAACAATCAAGAATGCTTGTTGGACAAATTAAGTTGTCCCGGCCCTTATTTATGATCGTAGCGAGGAAACTATTCAGAGGAGCTGGAGTCAGCAATTAGAAAATAGAATGCGTACCAGATGATTTCTCAGTCTGGCATAAACACGGCGACACAAAAAGCAGGGGAAAACACAAATGAGGAAAAACAAACGATCACGACAGGATCAGAATGTGTGCAGCAGCTCAAAAACAATGAAGTACTTCCCGTGCTTCACGCCGTTATGGGCCACTGACCTGCTTGTGGTACCTGGTCACTACCTCACACCCTGCATGCTGTGTTTGTCTGGGGGCTACACTTCCCAGAGGCTGCAGGCATAAGGCGGGGCGCGCTGCAGATTGTGGGGGGTTATTTTTGTACGAGTCTGTACACTGTTTTCCCAGGTAAATCCGACGCATTCTGCCTTTAATATACAATAAACGGATGGCGCTATCAGTTCAGCTCCTTTGCTCCTTTGTTCCACAACCGCTTACCTCGCCTATAAAAAACAGCACATAAAAAATATGTCCCTGCTTTTTAATGAACTGTCTCCAAAATATCCTGGTTTGTGTGAGAGGTTGTCTCACAAGGCTATTAAAAGTTTAAGCTTACAGGATCTAAGGTTGCTGCAGTGGCACAGTCACTCAAGTCTGTAGTCTATAACCAGTAAAATATTAAATATGAAATGCTTCAGCAACTGTTGATTTTCCCTGTACTTTGGGACATCTATGTTATGCACAGGGCAAAGCAGAATCATTTGGTGATCCCTGCACTGTTTATCTAGTTCCCCAAATTCCATGTCAATCAGGGATGTTTAAGTTGATTGATCCAAAACTTAAGCAAGTCTCAAGTGATGTTTTTTTCGGGGCAAGTCAAATCACCCCCCACCCCCAATTACTACAGTCTTACCTGCAGCATCGGGTCCTTGTTAAAAGAAAAGGCCAGCTGATCTAACCAGGTCATAAATCACGACACTGAATCGAATTTGTATTGAAAATTAATAGTAAGTGAAATAAACCAAATCAAACTAAAAAAAAAACAAAAAAAAACAAAACTGTATTGAAGCTTATTAATTGAGCCAGAAATTAAAAAAAAAAAAAGACACTGAAAACATAGAATGAACACAGACAAGTCGAGTCTCGAGTCATTTATCTGTCAGGGTCAAGTTGCAGATTCTCAAAACAGCTACTCGAGTCAACTTGAGTCCCAATGGATTCCACGTGCCTGGGATTTTGCTCAACACCACACAGTGTCTGCACAGTTTAACAGAGCCACTACTGTCACTAGTTAACTAGTTTCAATCTTGTTAATAACTTTTACACTAACCATTTGATAACTGTATAGCTGTTATGATTATTGGATCATTTATCCTGACTGCTGAGCTAGAAAGCTCTCCCATTCCCTCCTTGTAGGATGCTGACACGAACAGCTGTTTTCAGTCGGCATGTTTTGTACTTACAGGAATCCGACTATGGTATTAATGCAGCATTACAATCTTTTTATAGAGAAAGTAGGGCCGTAGGTGGAGGAGAGGCGCTGGAGTAGAGACGCAGCACACATAAATAAAGAGTGAACTGGGCCCGCTCCCTGCATCACTGTGAAGACTCGGTCCGGCAGTCTCTCCTATGTAACAGCTGTGGTACAGAATACACGACAAGCTCAACATGTGTACTGACAGGTTACGTAACAGGGTGTCAGTCCTGCTCTACAAAAGCATAGCAGCGTTGACTACGCGGTCAGGGGACACAGTGAAAGATAATTTTAACCGTCCTAATTAATTTGGCAACAAATCAGAGTTGTCTGATTCAAACGATTTAGTAGAATTAATTCATAAATCCTGTTCAAGGGTCTGCCTCTTCCTCTGTTGTATCATTAAAGTATTATTCTCCATTAACCTTATCTCCGCTTACATTCCAACTGTGCGCCCAGTGCAGCTCCTTCCCGTGTCACCGCGGCGAGACAAGATTAATGCTGCCCTTTCAAAAATGTTCCAGGACGCTCCCTCACATCTTCAGCAAACGGCAAAAAAAATGGTTCTGCCACATCTGCATTCCCCTGCTCTGTGTAGGATAACAGCGCACGGCATAATGCTAATACAACAAATACCGTTCAATTATTTATAAAACGTAAACGCCTGAGCTCCTAGAATGTCTGAAATATTGATAGAGAATCATGGCAGCTCGGGGGAAGATGTATATCCCCTGTTGGTTTTAACGGCGTGGCGCCCAGAGGCAAGTAAGCTGTGGCTGTATTTTTTTTACCAGTCTGAGTTTTATCAGGCCTGCTACATGGCTCCTCTTGATTATTGATGTCTTTCCTCTCGCCTGCCACCTTCTGCAGCGTGTTTTTGAGAATGTATCTTAATTATCGTCCTGGTGGGAAGGTCGTATCGGCTTTCTGGCAACGCGCTGCACAAGAAGATACTCAAAGGTGACTGTAAATAGCGGCCGAGAACAAACAGAGGGGTGCACGGAGCCCCTCTGTCCTTTGGCCTCACCTTTGTGTCCGGTAACGTACCACAGATCAAGTAAGGCAGGTGAGGTCACTGGGTGTGCTCGGACGTCAGCGGCACACCTGTGCTGAGAGCTGAACGCTCTGGATATCCTCAGCGACTCCGAATATCCACAAACACGCCAGGTTCAGCTAAGTAGGGCAGGCTAATGAAGGCGAAGGAAAATTAAAGCAACGTTTTAACAAGCTGTTTGTCCCGGCTGCAATTACTCTGATCCAGCTGCAATTAGACTGCCTGTTAACCTGCAACTAGACTGCTAAATGGAGAGGACAGTAATCGACATATTGTAGGACTTAACAGTTTATTGGTCGCGCTCACTGAGTTCTAGCAGGGATATTTTCTCCGTAGCCACGATGTCCACCGTGTTACTGTTTGTATGTGTGAAAGTTCTATTTATCATGTACGTTTTAATGACTTTAGGACTGCTGTGTGAACACTGGCCACCTGAATTCCTTCACCAGGACGAGGCATTTAACTTGACCTAGAACTTTAACCTTAGTTCCATGCACACTGTGAAGGCTGAGGCTGGCGTGTCTATGTTTTTCCTGTTGTCGCAAATCCCAGGAAAATAATAAAACAATCACCCATTAGGCATTCTGTCAGATCTGTCTAGCTCCCCAGCACTCACTATACTATTCTAAGAAAATGACACAAGAAAAACATAGAATGACACCAGCCTTTTCCTTCGATTTCATAAAAAACGATTAAAGCAACAACTTCCAGTCTGTACATAATCCTCTTTTCTCCCATTGTTTTTGCTTTCTCTGATGTGCACCACGATTAAGGTCACCCCTGAATCAAACTGCGTTCATCCCAGTATCACAGTTTCTTTGGTTTTTTGTTTAGTTAGTTAAATTTGGGTTCTCAGTTTATCTTCTATTTTTACATTGTTTATTACAAACAAACGAGAAACATAACCCCATCAGTGTCTCTCTTTCTCTCTGTGTTAGCAGGAAGCTCTCAGTGTTTAGACCAACAAATAGAAGAAAATAAAAAAAAAGCTCTCATAAACAAGCTCGGGGGGATCACTGAGAGCAGCAGATGTGTATTCTTTCAAAATAAAAGTCAAGTGAAAACAATTACCCTCTTTTCTTCCCCGCAGAGCCTCGATAGAAACATCGTGGTACGCAGCCACGCACGGGTCTCCTCTCTCACCTTGAAAAACGTCCAGTTCACGTACGCCGGCCAGTACCTCTGCACCGCCAGCAACTCCATCGGGCAGGACGACCAGAACATGTACCTGGAGGTCCGCTGTAAGTCGCCCAGCTCTTCCTACACTTGCTTTTGCGGTTTAACGCTGCTGTCATAGTCATCACCTTTGGTTTCCAACGTTATAATCAACTGCTGAATGAATAAGGCACCCAGATGTTGTGAATAATGACATTTACCTTGTACATTTTCCCCTATACTCGCAGCAGAATAGAGCAAATATTTCTTAAAATGCTGAGTCATTTGCTGGAAAAGCAAAATTGAAAACAGAATGGACTTGTTTCTCTTTTTTTCACAGCGTAAGTATTCAGCTCATAAAAGTACCAGTGCAACTTCCCCCTCCCTTAGTATTGAAGTAAATGCTGTATTCACCCTTGTAGTGTAATTTCTGGAAGTGCCTCTGCAGTAGTTCTGTAAAAGCAGCAAGAAAATTCCAAATTGGGGGGGGGGGGGGGGGGGTAGTTTGGTAGGTTAGGTGGGTCATACACAGGACTTTATCCCCAAAGCCAGGTGGTTTGTGTCATTATTTACATAGTTATTTTAAACCACAGTATGATCTTTCCCCAAACCTAACCAAGTTGATTTTGTGCCTAAACCCGATCAAGATGCCTCAGTTTCACATACCAGTCCTTAAGTAGCATTATGTCATAATACGTGAGCTTTATGTTGAAAGGTTAGCTAGCCGTTGCATAGGCCTATGTAATATTGCTCACTTGACTACCGAGACCTTCAAGGTCTAATGCTGTAGAGCGTCATAGTTTGAAGCTTAAGGCCACTAACCAAGCTGCCATGTTTGACAAGCTGGTAGTGAGAACGTGTTGATTATCATATTATTATTAGTAGTAGTAGCAGTAGTAGTAGTAGTAGTAGTAGTAGAAGTATTATGATTATTATTATTGTTATTATTATATATGACATTATTCAATTATGACAATTATACAATTGTGAGTAGCACAGTTGTACTGTAGCTAGTCATGGTGAAGCCACTTATAACACTCACAGTTAGGTAGTTTAGAGCAATGCTTCCCAAAATAGGGCTCAAGCCACTTCATAGGGTCACAAGATAGATATAAGGGGTCATAAGGTGATTAGGGGAGAGAATAGTTCTGTTAAACTCATTTTGCTGCAGCAATTTCAGCTGTCTCTTGGTAAACAATGGATCATTGCATCTCTCGTTAATGATTTGAATGAGACCAAGTGGGAAGTTCAGAGTGCAAATCACTCTTTGGTGGAAGCGCAAGAAAGAGATCTGACAAGAGGCCCAATTACACACCGATTTAAGTTGTGAGAGCTCGCAAGCAGAAAAGGTTGGAAACAGCCAGCTTTATCTGTGACAGTGAGTTTCTTTGTTTTATAAGCTTATTATATTTTTCTCTATTAAAATATTAATGTGAAAGTTCACTGTGGCTTGGAAATCCTCAATATCTCAAAAAGTACAATACTTGAATAAACTTACTTAAATACTTTCCTCCAATGTCGGAGTCCTATTTTAACGAATTGCCCCTACCACACATACAGTATCGTGGACTGACATAAGTCAAAGAATAACTGTCAGCATTAGACAGACTCATTGCTTAGCTAAAGGAGAGACTGAAATGATTAAGTCAGGATATTAAGACTCAAAGAAATTCTTCTGCAGAAACTTTATAAGAGGCGCACATCTGTCTTCGGTTGGTACTGATCTGGAACAGATGCTGCAGCTGCTCCTGTCTCTGCATCTGCCCAGGATACGCTTCAACTAAAATGTCACAGTTATCAAACTTCCCTTAAAAAATGCCAGTGACAACTCATAGATTGTAAAATTACATCCTTTGACCGTGATATATCATCAGTCTGTGATGTTCGGTGCATTCCAGGAGTAATTTTCTAGACCTTTTTCTCAATTAGTCTGTCTCTGCTCAGCTAGTGATTTTGTCTGTTTCCTAAACTGTTGTTTGACAGCAGCCCCGAGAACTTTTCAGGGATTTGTTCATTAGCTGTTGCTTTTGCCTGTAGGCAGAAAAATCAATAGCGCAAGCAATATAAAAGTAAGAGCAAGAGAGCACGTCTTTCTAGTCAAGAAAAGATGGAGACTCATGCACTTATATTTAAACCTGCAGTGTGGCTGCCTTCCTTTAGCATTCTTTCTTTTTAGAGTTTTCTCCAAGAGCTCTCTCCTTGTATGATGGTTCAATGATTGTGCAAAACAGCAGCTCCAGACAGAAGGTGTCGATTTCTGATTCTGATTTGGACGGACTGAAAAAAAAACCAGGAGAAAACCTTCAAGACTGGACAAGTATTTCGTCTTCAGAAGAGTTCTGCAGTCTGTTGCAACAGCTTCAAATGTGTTGAGTGTAAATTCAAGGGCAGGTCAACACTTACTTGTTGGCTGTAATTAGTAAGTTTCACATTAAACGTGCTACTTTGATCATTTGCCCCGTTTCTGCTACTGATTTAACCGAGCTGCCTCCGCAATCAAAACATCGTTTCAGAGAGCGTCAGTCGGTGCATTCCCAAAAATGAGAGAGAGGGATACTGTTGATGCAAGCGTGATAGAAATTTCATACAAAACAGACATTTTATTTAAAAAAAGTATCTAGTGTCAAGTGGCTAACATTAGATGAAATGTCTTCAGTGCACTGACATTGCCTCTTTACTAATTCAAAGGTCTTTTATTCATCGCCCTTGGCACTCTGATGTTTTTCCCTCGGGTAATGATAACAGTATCACACATAAATATTGTTAGAGGTAATAACAGCATCAACAAAAGTCTCAGGAAAAACTTCTGTCTGGAGGAAAATATGCTGCTGAAGTTGCCACCTCCACAGTTACACGTGTCTGTTGCAAGCGACCAGGTGCTGCCGGTGGTAATTCCCATGACACGCGAAGTGAAGCAGCATAAAGTATCCGTATAGTGTGAGACACAGCGTGCACATCGGTGTCAGCATGACTGCAAAGTGATGTAGTCTAACCTAGGTGTACATATCAAAGACATTTTTCCTCGCATTAGCACACCTATCAATTTTCTAACTGTTTCACCACAGAACCAGCTACTCAGGAATAACTTTCACTTGGTTGGGAAGGCGTAAGCGTTACCATAAGTCTTCATAATTAAAGGCATAAACCACGCTATGTTGGAACGAGGCTACACGGTTCTTGTTATCAGATGCACAAAGCTGTTTTGATTAATGGCTATGTTAGGTCTATTGGGGAAATTACGACTCAACACTGTGGCTTAAGCAGCATTTACTTCACAAGTAATCCTGCAGTCCATAGGGGCATTTCAAAAGCATATAATAACACACGGCTGGAAGCAAAGAGATAAATATTCAAATAAGAAACTCCTGTAGCTGAGGAGGCCCATAGGCTTCACACCAGCTTGGAACGAGATGTGTGTGAACACGCAGTTTCTGTTTCTGGGGGATAAAGAGTGGACGAGTGGTGAGTGGTTGGTCAGTGGTACCACTGTGATTTGTTACCATGGAAACAAAGGTCTTATTCTGACATAGCCTTGAGGTGCAGTGGCTTTTTAGCCTTAAAACGACTTAGTCTTTACTTTTTCTGCAGCCTTCTAATTACTGGGGTCTTTGAGCATGGTGACGCTGCACTAAAATGCTGATGCAACCATTTTGCCTTTTTTAATCAAAGGTTTTATATATATTCTAGAGAGTGGCAGGAGTCACGACATGCCTAAATTATAGTTTCAAGAAACGCTGTAAAGCTTATATACTTTATATATTCTATGTATTACACTGCATGACAGCGAGGGTCTGTGAAGGGGCAAATACTTTTGATTGTTTGATTATTTTCCACTAACCAGCAAAGTAGCTACGTTCTGTAAGTATTCTGACATTTATTGGACAGTTAAGATTTCAACTCTAACCATGTTTATGATTTTTTATAGTTTGGAGGTGGGCGAGACATTTAGAGTGAATCGTGACGAGATTAGTCCTTTTTTACCTTTTTGGGCTACGTATGAAAAGAGCTACAATTTTTACATGTGCTGGACTTTAGCGACAAAAGAAGAAGAGGCTGTATATCTTCATATAAAGCTTGCTGAGTTGTGTTTTGGCAAGCATCATTAACTCAGCATACTCAAAATATATACTTGGAAAGATTGGAAGTCCATAATGGAAGCCAAATCACACTATATCTCCTTTTTTAAATCTATCGAATCTGTTACCTAGGTGGAAAAAAAAATAAAAGAGATAAATAAAGCCAATGGATGTTTAATTGGATTAATATGCCCTGCTCTCAATGCACCAGCAATTTGCTCCAGATATAATCACAATGCAGCGTTGATAGAGTTGTTTGAGGGCTCGCAGTTAGCTAGAGTAATCAGTGAGTAATCACGTTGCTGATTCACTGTTGCCAAGCAATTATCGATAAGAAAAGGTGCTTTGTCTTGAGCACAGCTCTCACTCTCTGTCCTCTCTATCACCACTCACCCACTCACACAATGAAGACGTTATCTAGGCATGGAACTTCCTATCTGTGGCACAGCATGATCCCATTAGCTGGGCTGAGTGTGTCTTGGTTTGCTGCTGAAGGACTGATAGGAAAGTGTTAATATCTTCTCTGTTTGAGCTCTGTTTTGTCAGCGGCCAAGGTTTGCTTTGCATGAAAGTCTAATGAAAACACTGTTTGAGCTGGAAGCAGGTCACTTCCTATGTACTCATCCCCATCCTGCTGGCTGTACAGTGAGAAACCCGCCTCTTTTTCTGATTGCTGCCAGGTTCAAAACACATGATGGCAATGGTGACACTAGGAGTAGCATACAATCTAACCTGCAGAGAAATGTTGTTTGGTGCCAATCAGTCTGTTAATATTGATCATTTTCATATCAAGGTATCCTTGACCAGGTAGAATCAGAATTTGTGCATTCATTTAACGTTAACATTATCCATGAATGTGTTTCTTTTATCTGTAAATCAAAAAGTAAATAGGATATACAACTCAGTAAATGTTTATTCCGAGTGAACACCACATAAAAGCCTTAATCATAATGATTTGATCTTGGCCTAATTTTAATCTTTGACGTATTTTAAGATAAATTGCTAATATCAGATTGTACCCAGGTGCTCACACTGCTATATCTTTATCTCTTTTCACTGACATTGTAATTCATGCAGAAACTTTTCTAGGATAAATATTGTACATGTGGAACATTTCTTATATGGGGTATTCAGAGTTAAATAATGTGAGCAGTGCCTAACAAAGACCAGAAGGTTGCAGTAATCTTTAGAATAGATTTACAAGTGACACAAAGAGGTTTGCAAAAAAAGAACCTTGTAAGAATTTTTGCCAGCAAAAGAGAGGTGCATGAAGAGCAATGTCATGTGATGGTCAATGTAATATATCAGAAAAATGTTGAAATTAGAAACATGATGCGCCGTCATGTCACTGTCATCTTTTTTGTACAAGTTGCAACAAGTCCGTATTAAAAAACTATGCCTATAAGCTCGCCACCAGGACTACCGTGAGGTTATGATGTCACAACTGTACAGTCACCGCCCTCAGCTGTGATTGCAAAAACACTTGCAGGCCTTTGAGAGCTGACCAATCAGAGCAGACTGCACATTTTGGGTGGGGAACCTTAAAGTATAGGCACTAAGACAGAGAGCTCAGGCAGAGGATGAATAGAGGTGCTGCAGCGACAGACTTGTTTTATATATAAAAGCAGCTCAAAATTTTTTGAAACACCCAAAGGTAATAGTATGAACCCAAAAAGCTACATATGGGTCCTTTAATTCCTAAGTTCCTAGTTGAATTACTGCACTTACCTTACCTGTATATACATACTCCTAATAAATGATACTGCTGTATTCATCACTATGTTTAGACCTGCATGAACAGACACAGTTCCACTAATTGCAAACATATTGACAATCACCACCTAGACCCGGCGAGGGGGCTTCAGAAATCAAAGAGGCAGGCACAAACACTGTAGGCTGTCAATGAGGCCCAAAAGCAGAATTGATAGAAGGAGCGAGTGTCTAATCAGAGCTGCAGGCGCCAGAGCATCTATTGACTCGGCCTCGTCCATCAATCCCAGCGGCAGCACACTGCAGAGTTTTCAAGGATCCGGGGTCAGAAGTAAAGCCCCGGCTGTGTCAGGGGCCGCAGCATTTCACAGCACTCAGAAGGCGAAGCACACTTCAGTGCATTCAGGAGCACTGCTCAGTGATGTGAGCAGGATATAATAAAAGGAAACAATGCAGGAAAACAGGCGTCTCCTGCTGTAGCCCCCTCTCAATGATGGAGGCAAAAATGGAGGCTAAGGGTGAAGTGTTTCCACCATATGGTATCACTTCAACTCGATGAGCATGTCAAAGCAGCTTGCTAAATAGGGCTCACTCCATAGCGTGAATGGTAGCAGTGTTATTAGTATCAGATACGGAGCGGTCGCAGTATTTTTCAAACCTAAAATTGGTCTGGCTGAATTTTCAATTTGACGGTGTTCAGCTCAGTTATCTCTGTTGACTCAATGCTTTGGCTAACTCATGATTGCGCGCTTGCATTCAAAACCATACTGAAGCAAAAGTATGATCTCTGATATTATATGTGATGTTTATGGATTAATATCACTGCTGCAGTAAGGTGTCTGTTGCATATTTTTTGTTAAAGGCTAATTTTAGCTTCTTTTATATAATGTTGGCACACTTGCCAAACCTCCTGATTTCCCTGGAGACTCCTGTTTTTCACAGCCCCCTCTCGGTTTCCTCCCAGGGTCACAATTCTCCCGCGTTTCCTCTGATTGAACACAATTTTTCACACTTTTCCCCTTTTATTCATCACAACCCGTTACTGGCTATCAGCATGTAGTCCGCTCGTGCTGTTGCGCCTCGTCATCCTCAAGCAGTGAGAGACAGGCAGAAAAAAATGAAGAAGAGATAGAATATTGAAGAACATTTCAGACGCTTTGGAGAGAAGAATTCCCGTTTCTTATGTAAAGTTTTTTTAAGGGAAATGAGATGTAAAATTTGCCAGGTCTATTTTTTTCTGTCAATCACCGGGGTCGCACCTCCTTACTCCCCGCCGAGAGGCAATGGCACAGGGGGAAGTCCTCTGGATACCTGCTTTGGCCCTGAATTGTTGAGGTCTCAATGTGGGCAGGGATGACTGTTGGGTAGTTCAGTGAAAAATGTAAAGTAACCAGTAACCAAAACTCTCTGAAAAAAATGAGGTGGAGCAGAAGTACTGTATAAAGTATTAAAAAGGGAAATACAAGTAAAGTACAAGTACCTTGATTTTGCACAGTACTTTCAATAATGGTCTTTGTAATTCCCTTGCCTGTGCAGCTGTCAGTTACATGGTCTTACTATTTGTCACAAGTGAAATAGGCAAAAAGGCAATCTGATGTTCCATAAAACTAGCAGAGGTTGTCTTTAAAACCTTAATGGATGTCATAAACCACCTGGCCTTAAATGTATAGAAGCAAAACAAATGCAGCCATTAGACTACACTGAGCATTGTTTTTTTACCATTAACTTTGCAAGTTCCGTCAGCATTGCCATGATTGCTCCAGCTGTCTTCGGCAGTGTGTCGTAAATGACTTTTTTTGATTACAAAGATTTCCAAATGAACTATCTCACCGGTAGCGAAGATAAGATCTGCTGGGGGGAAGAAAAGAAAAAAAAGAAAAAAGCAGCTTCGGGGAGGGAAGAAAATATTGTCGGCCTACAAATGAGTTGCTCCTGCAATAGAAGACTCTGTGTGGCCTCTCGCGGCTGACTGATTCTTATCAGTCCCGGGGAATTTTCGTACAGAGATTTGCTGGGTTTGATGATAACTTGTACGTTTGTGTAAAAAGGGATATAGAATCAATAGAGCATCTCCTTTTTCCCCGGAATCAATGCAAGATTCAGCACTGGATTATGGCAATATTACATTCAGTCTCTGTTGGATGTTGGCGGAATAAGTCTACAAACCAAAGCCTGGGAGTCCGCTCGGTGTTTGCCATGATTTGCTCGTCCCACATACCTGTTTGGGATCTGATGCAAAACAAACCTCATGCTGAACTAGAATGTCTGCTGTGACTTAATAAATAAAAGAAGAAGTAAACATGTATAGTAAATAACATCCACGGTGTTGGGGTTAAGGTCGTGCTGAATAGATATCCTCATCTCAATGGTGCTGTCTGAATTTTGTGTATCACTATTCTACATTTTCTTCCTTTATTTTTCATTGAAGCACTTCAACTTGTGACTTGTTTTCTCTTCATTTTATTTGCACTTACCTGGTGCAGCAGACAGTATGTCTGGTATATGTGCGTAGCAACTTGCAGTAATGTCTGGATGTAGTGTACAGCATTGGCATAAACTTTTGTTCATGGAATTTTTTTCTCTAAATCAAATATTTTTTTACATTAAGACAGTTTCCAATTTAAGTGGTTAAACCAGGAGAAAGTAAGGACATGTTTTTAAATGCATAGCAAAAGTCTGCCTTTTAAAATTGCGAATGTTCAGTGTTTACTATAGTCTAAAAAAATCAGAAATTCTTTTTGGAATATTCCCTGTGGTCAGTTGATTGCAGACATCCTTCTCTAGTGGCCAGAAGACCCAGACTGAAGGAGTAAAGGCTTGAGATAATCAGCAAAGGGTTACAAACATGCCTGCTGGGATGTTTACAAGTTTGCCTCCCCTTGTGTGTTGCCTGCAGATGCTCCGAAGCTCCAGGGTAACGTGGCGTGGTACACGTGGGAGGGGAACCCGACCAACATCAGCTGCAAGGTGGAGGCTCACCCCAGAGCCACAGTGGTTTGGTACAGAGACGGCCTCCCGGTGCCCTCCGCCAACTTCACCAACCTGAAGATCTACACCACACCGACCATCAGCTACCTGGAGGTCTGTGGCACCGTACTGACACACACAAAGGGGCGCAGTTAATAGAAGACAAAGAGAATGTTTAAAGCAGTTGTGGCAGCAGGGGCGGTTCTAGGAGGGGGGGCAACAGGGGCCAGTGCCCCCGTAACTCTGAGTCTGGACCCCCCTGTGGCCCCCCCGACAGGGAGTCTGCATCAATAATACAATGACAGATTTCTTGCAATGATTTTGTTTTGAGGGGAAAGGCAGATATAAAGTGTCTCAGCAGTTTACTACCCAATCAAAAATGCTGAAATTGTAAACACTGTTTTGTCGGAATGAGGAAATAATCTTTTTTCCCGGGTTGTATGTGCCCCCTAACAAAAAAGCCGGCCCCAACCTGGCCCCCCTATTAAAACTGGTCTAGAACCGCCACTGTGTGGCAGGGCGCGTCACCGCTATTAGATGTTGTGTCTGCAACAGCTGTAAACATCAACCATTAGAAGTGACGCTCACTCGCTTTATGTTCCACGTCAGTGTCGGGTGATTCGATTTATGAAATCGCTTTATGAAAGGTTTTCTTGTATATGTTTCCATTTCTAATGGAGTGATTTAAAATGGAAAAGAAAACAATGTGGTGGTAATTTTAAAAGGAATTTCTGTTTGTTATTCATAGCATGAAGCAGAAAAACATACTTCCAGGGAGATTAGCGAGTGTCCTGAATAATGAATTGCTAAAAAGTAGTTCTCATAGCAACTCTGAATCAAGGACAACAGTAGATATGTTATTGAGTATAGAATTCTAGACACTATGTTAATGGTCCATTGTGTAATAATTTGTTCCTGCAGTGGACATCTGTACCGCCGCATACTGACCACTCTCCAAATGAACCACCAGTGATCGGCCATGAGAAACCGACTGAATGGCTCAAAGACAATAATTAATGACGCACATATTCAAGTTGTTCAGAGGTCTCTTTTGTCCCCTCGTGGTATTCTTGTCCTCATTCATGTGCAGTGCCTGGCCACATCAGCTGCGGTTTTGTCAGCGTTGCTCTCTTTCTCCGTATCTCAGGTTACCCCCAGTTCTCAGGATGACTTTGGGAGTTACAACTGCTCAGCAACCAACGCGATGGGCACCGAGTACAAGGAGTTCCTCCTCATCGAAGCAGGTCTGTTCACAGATTGATAAGTGTTGCATTGAACTAAATGTATGGAGGGGTTTTTTTTTTCATATTAAACATCAGTTTTAAGAAAATGTATAATATAAAAAAAAATCCCAAGTTACAATACATGCCAATATATTGTCATTTCGCCTCAAGAAAAAATAAAATCTGTGTACATTTTGGTTGTACATCAGAAATGTATTTAGAAATCTAATACTTAGATATGTATTTTGCATATATTGATTACTTAATGATATATTTTTTGTCAAAGATATGGTATTATAATATATGAAAAACAGCAACATTAAGTATTTTTGTCAAAACATATTGAAAATGCATTACACCTCGGTTGCATCTCGGTTTTGTTTGTACTTGTGGAAAGATCTGAAACATCCACTTATGGCTGTCACAAAACAATTCAGGAAGGTGCTGATTTTCTTGACATACATAATCGGGTTGTGATGAGAAACTTATTGCTCATTGGCTGCTTAAAAATTGAAACTGATATTGCATTTATGTATGAGAAAAGAGGGCATGTAAATAGAAAAATAAAGTCTGAACATGCTCAGAATAGCACTTCACAGCGCAGGCAGGTCCTGAGAAGAAATTTAAGTATTTTTTTCAGTCAAATTTTCTTTGCATGTGGTTTGTGTGCTTAATTTGGTTTACAAGAACAGTGTGGGACCTGATAGAGGAGCTAGTCACTCAGGACCCTGTCTGAATAAAGTGAAGTCCAATTAATTGTGCTAACAACCTCTGTTGCCAATGTGCACTGTACTGTATGCCCTTTGAGGTGTTTTCTCTCTGCTTTTTTTTTCATTTGGTGCATAACTCATCAGTATGCCTAACGTCACCCCTTTCAAACCACAGTTGCACTAAAAGGGTACCGAAAAGAACCCTTCAGATATCTCTTCACACCTTATTCTCCACGTTGATATGTCAATGAGGAAATCACGTAGCGTGAGGCAATTTTCCATTTCCTGGGTGATTAAACAGTCTCTGTGATATACAAATGGCACGCTATCAGGTTTATCATTACAGTCAGAGGATAATATGCAGTGGTGATAATGTTTGCAGGGTACTAGTGAGGGGCCTGTAGGTGTTCATAAATGGATTGAGGATTAGTTGACCTGTTCATCAACACTGAGGAACATCTTGTGTTGCTTTCAGTAGACTATTTTTTTATAAATATCTTGTTAATCGGCCCATTAGATTATGCTCACGTTTGAGCTTGATAGAAGCACCAGTAGAAAGGTCAGGGAGTCATTGTTTACTCTTTCCTGGGAATAATGAATTCAGAGTGTATCAAATGTTATAAATCGAGGCATTAAAGAAAATTTCAGTGGATGGACATAACACCCACGGACACGGATGATTACCATCATTAGGCCCCTCCACTGAAGCACTTTTAAAAACAGCCCCATACTGTCCACAGAAGAGCACTAAATTGTGTAGGGTGCACCATTTCTGTGACCCACTGGAATGAATCAAAGTGCAGCTCAGGCCGGACTTCAATCTCTCGCTGCAGACTCAGTCAGGAATGTCCTGCAGATCTTCACCAATTTGGTGACCAGAGGGGTTGCCAGCAGCACAATTGTGAAAGGCGCTGATTGGGAACAGTACATTATCAGTGGCCTCTGCTGCGGCCAGTATCAATGTGAGCCAAGCCCATTAGCTCCGCTAAGGCTTTTAAATGTGATTCACTCCCTGCCAAGGCACATAGGCAATGTGGTAAGGCACACATGACTGTATAGTCCTGTAACCCTACATCGTATAGAGATCCCTTGTCATCATGTTTACTCTTAAGGCTCATAAGTTTTATTTTGAAGGCTCTCACATAACAACCAGCTGTGTATTCATTATCTTTCAGTGAGTAGCTTATCATAAAATGTCACAGTTGAGTTTTAAAGTAATTGATTTAAAAACAACAGTTGATACTTGTGCTGTGCAAATGTCATAAAAAGTCACAGCAACAACAATAAGAACCAATTAAAAAAATACAAAGCAGAAATGTGAGATGAAATAAGCTTGTATGAAACTGAAACAAGTCACATTGCCTACGATACAGCCCGGAACTACCATGACCTGGATGACTGAGAACTTTCGTCAACTTCAATAAACAATTTCCCAAAAATAAAATATTCTGAGTAATAAAAGAGCAAACAAAAGGGTTTTAAAATATGTAACTCTCAAGTTTTTTTTCTTAAAAGTGTCAGTGTGGCGGGGGGGGGGGGGGGGGGGGGGACATTTGATTTAAAGCAGAAGGTTAGTCCAGAGATTTAATGCTACCACTGCAAGGGTGCGATCTCTCAATAGCCTTGATCGTGGAACAGTTAAATTCAGGTGTTCTGAGGATCTAAGAGGCCTCGAACTGGAGTCGGATCAGAGAAGTTATGAAATGTACAGGAGTGCCAGACGATGTAAGGCTTTAAAAACAAATAAAAGAACCCAGAAGTCAATCCTGTGTCTGAGAGGCAGCCAGCGCGGGGATGCAGGCGCTGGAGTTATGCCGGCTCTTTTTGTGGTATAAACAACAAATGTAAAGGAGTCCATTCACTTGGTCATATTGGGCTACCGCAAGATTTAAGGAAATATGTTTATTATTTTATTTAGTTTGTCAGTGAAGTTTTATTTATGTAGGAAATCCAATTTGACATAATGTTGATGAAAGCTCTCAGTCATCCAGGTCATGGTAGATCTCTGTGTGGTATCGTAGGCAACGTGACTTGTTTAGGTTTCTTGAAGACGTTTCTCCTCTCATCCAATAGGCTCTCTTTAGTTCTAACTAGATAAATACAGCACCTATTTCAATTTAGCATATGATACTAATCAATAAATAGAACTTGTTGCTGTTGTGTTTATTTACGTACGTAGGTGGTTTTGGAAACACAGGTATGCCGACGCTGTTTATCTAATGTCAATCTGTGTCATAACGACTCAGAGCAGTGAGTGTAATGGCCAATCAATCGAAAGAGTTTTGAAAAGAGGAAAACCCCTGCCAGGTCAGAGTGACCTGGATTTTCAAAATCTTCTTGTAAACATCCTGTTTACATGGCTGAAGTGCACATCTTGATCAAATAGAGTCTTTCAGAGCATTACCATTCAGAGTACCATGCTGTTTTATGAATACATTTCAGAGCTATTTTTTGGATGAGCTTGAGAAAAGAAAAAATAAATTGTTGTTTTTTTTTTTTTTGTCCCTTGCAGATGTGCCTACAACACCGGAGCTTTATCAGGTGGAGCCTTTCTCCAGCACAGCAGTGATACAGTTTGGCGAACCTGAAGCCACAGGTGGTGTGCCCATTATCAAGTACAGAGTGCAGTGGCGTTTGCCTGGCCAGGATTGGACTGAAAAGGAGTACAGCGCTGAGGATGGTGAGCCCCCCTCTTTCCTAATCGAAAACCCCTCCCTTGTTTTACTTCTTGACTTAATTTTAAAAGAAATCTCGGTTTGGGCTGATGCATCATATTTATACAACTGACTAAAACACCTGCTTTGACGTAGATTTCTGCTCTGACGTGATTCGGTGTTGAATGAGTCTTGATGTCCCTGAGTCATCAACACTTACTTACATTTTCTACTGAAAGCCTCAAAGAATATTTTAATAGGCAAAAACGGATCTGAGGGATGTTATTAAATCTCTCTCCTCAGGCTCAGTGTTTTCTGTCGTCTCTTAGAATGCATCACCTGCATTAGCTACACCTTTACAACATCTTTTGGACCATTTTAGACGCATCATGAATCGTGACGCATCTCCGGCTCTCTGAGAAAGTTCTCATTAATATCCAATGTCTGTTGACAAAATACATCAGTAAATCAGTCTGGAAACATTGACTGTATGAAAATAAGGACGGAGCTTCTAGTCTGAAAACTACTGGGCTAACACAGTGTGCCTTCTGGTTTCAAGAAAGAGGTCAGATTTTATGTAAGAAAATAAATGAATAAATGAAAATAACCCTACTTCCTACTGTATGTAATACCCCGGTGAACAGTTTCCTAACAAGGTTATGGTCTTAGTCACTGGCTTGAAGTCTTTTTCGATACAACATCACGTTCATTTTGCATGTTGTGGTCCGATTTAGACTAAAGTAGATTTAGTATATTTTATTTTTCAAGATTTTCGTTAACTTCTCGGGGAATAATGCATGGATCTATGAGAGTAAAAATACAGATCTAGGAGGATTAAAAAATATTTTATTTGATACTTGATTAGGTTTTATTGAATGAATGGAAATATTGGACCTTTTATCCATCCATCCATCCATCCATTGTCTGTAACCACTTTATCTCTTTTATGGGGTCGTGGGTTTTTTTTTTTTTTTTGCTGGAGCCAATCCCAGCAGTCTCTGGGCGAGGGCAGGGTGCACCCTGGACAAGTTGCCAGCTCAGGGCCCTCACTGATGGCAGAAGCCGCCATGCAAGGTGCCAACCACACATCAGGAGCAATTTGGGGTTCAGTATCTCGCTCAAGGACACTTCGACATGCAGCTCATCTCAATCCCACCCCTGGGATTTGAACCAGCGACCTTCTGATCACTAGCCGACCTGCTCTACCCGCTGAGCTACAGCTAATGATAATTATTATTATGATTCCTTTTCTTTAGAGTGCATCTCGTACGTGAAATAAAAGATATGGGCCGGGGCTGCAGAAAAACATTTGAGCCAGCAATAACGGTTAATCCAAACATGACAGTGGCTGATGTCATGAGGAGAGGTGGAACACAGTGCAGCCTAAATGACAGTCAGCTCAGACACTGACAGGCCCCAGATAATATCCCTGTCCCACTGAGGGTTTGTGGCTCTTACAAATCTGGATGCCTCTCGTCCTGTCTGCCACATGGGACGTATCAGTCAAGGGCTGACAGGCTCCGCTGTCAGCTCAAGGCCCAGGAGCCGCCTGTCATGCGAGCGGATACACAAAACAAAACACATGCAGCCATGCATCAACAGGAAACGTTAGCAAAAATATCTCCTTCAACCACATCAGCTGTTCCACATCTGATAAATTAAAGCCTTTCCAAAACCCACATGCACTGAATGAAGTGCATGTCTGTTGCACTGTATTTTGTCTTTGTAACATTCATTTTTTAAATCAGGAATACCGAAGGTCTAGTGATTAAGCAACAACAATTTAGTGATAAAGGAAGTATTTTGTCACTGATACAGAATTATTGAGAATATAAAAATGTGTCAGTCAACACAATGACTGTTGAGTTCCAAGTGTCTCTCTTGATATTGTGAACCAGGGCTGCCATCATATGTTTGAAAGCAGTACTGCCTGTTATAGATACCACACCCATCACTGTGGGTCCATGTAAACATTATCTACATCTGCAGTGGGAAGGTTTATAAAGCTACAAGTCAAAAGGGCATGTGCCATGCTTTAAACTGTACCCTGTAAACATGTTTATTAAGGCGTCAAATTTTATGTTTTATGCATTGAATATGTGCTTGGATCATATACAGTAGGGTCGGTAGTAAACATCAATACACCGTGGCTAAATGTATGATGCTAATAGAACCATAAACCATAAAGACAGTAGGCTTAATGTAATTTCAATATGGCATAAGCGTGCACAGAGGGTTTTGAATACATTGGGGTTTTGTCATTTGTGTAATTTTTTGAGATCTTCAACAAAAAAAAGTCCCGAACCCACTCTTCCTGAATATGTAAATCTTTTGAAAAGCATGTGACAAATGTATAGTTTAGATTATTAACTGATCAAATAATTTGATAAAAAAGCTGGTCATGATCATTTTTTAGCAAGAAATTAAGCTGTGGTAAAATGAACAGTGCCTTTGCTGGGGACTATTTTAGACAGCAGGAAGATACATGTGGGACTGATTCAAAATAAATTACAGTCGCTGTGTTTATGGTAATGAAGCAACATGTCAGTGTGCCACAGTGATGTGTTTATAATAGTTTTTGTGCATCGATTGAGTTTTATGACAGGAGAAAAATAAGATAGATGAGGCTTTGCTGACACAAATGATACTTGTCATTGTTGGTTTTGGTATTTTTGTGGGATTTATTGACAAAGAAATAAATAAAAAGAATATTTTCCAGCATTATCATAATCCACACAAACAAACACGTTTTTACATCGGTAAAAAGATATGTAACTTTTCTCTTTTTTTTTCAAACACAAGTTTATTATTGCGCTTGAGCTCATGAGATTCTTCTTTTCTATGATCCTAGCATTCAAGACTCCTGATACGAACAGAAACCAAGTGCTTCTTGACACAAAGACATATTATAGCTTTAGCTTCACTATTGCTCTGGACAAAGTCTCTCTGAGAGAAGTTTTCATTTGTTGGGAGTATTTCTTAGGTCGAACATAGGTACCACGTTATGTTCATCTGTAGGTTAATCATTTTATTTTGGCTGTTTACTAGAAAATGTTTTACATGCTGTAATGTAGCAAAAAAACACATGATTTATCTTATAGCAGTCATAGCTGCAGAACCTCTATCCACCTTCTATCTGAACACTCTATTAGTGCCTGGCTCTTTAAGGCCTCCCCCGCTGTGTGTATTTTGTGTTACGGATAAAGCTTTCATGTTAAACAGCAAGAAAGACATGGATCTCTGACTTTAAACAAAATGGGACATTAAAACTGTTGAATTTGAGGTATATGCATCATTATTGGTGGTTAACTGCTTTGGGAGATTTTTGAAACACTGCTGTTAAACTTTTGGAACAAAATTTGTCAATGCTCTGAGCACTATACATTTAAATTCCATTCGAGTCCATTGAGTTTGGGTGCACGCTGACAAGAAAGCTCCAATTTTGCCTCTAACTGTCGTCATTTCTGATGTGTGTTGCCTGCAATACCTTCAATGATAGATTTCTCAGACGGCAGCACCCAGTGTTTGATGCTGCTGCTGGCTTTCACTGTAGCATCACAGTGATTAACACACACCAAAGTCAGTCGAGTTTGTAACGATTGTTATGATTTGTGGAGATAACCTTTTGGAGAAGCTGAGGAAACCGGCAGGTGGTAATCAGTGCTAAATTACTCCGAGCGACTGGAAATCTCATCCGAACATGAGTGGTTTCAGCAGTGACATCAGTTTTACTGATGTTGGCGATGCTAAAAGACCAGTTGTGAATTAATTTGGCCTCTTGCTTTTTCGCTGTATTCATACAGCAGTCACTTACGCGTGGCTCATTCTGCCATTCAAGTGTTTCTGATTGAGACCTTAATGCGAAACACATTTAGAATTTTCTAAGAGTCAGTGTAATCGAAAAAAAATTTCTGAGCTGTTTTGCACCGGGGCCTTAATTTGTTCTCATCCATGAAATTACTGTTCTTTGTACTACACAGTGAGATATCATTTTATGACAAAAGTCAGACACACGTTTGTATATCCTGATTGAAATCTCTACGGTGACTTGCTAATATGGAAATAACGCTGTCTGTCTAATGAAATACTAATGAATAGAAATAGAAATGTCTCGTGTATTTCAATCAGGAGATTTTATTATTTTTGCCGCTGGAGAAAAAAAAACACATTTTGACACTAGAAGAAATGATTTACATGATTTGTATTGTATTTGAAGTTATCAAAATGTGTCTCGTCGGGTGATAACTGGTTTAGATAAATTCCTGATAGCTTTTATCTTTCTGTGCTACATGTCACACTTTTGTGTTACAGTTTTTCTCTAATTTTTTATTCTCATACACCACAGAACCCCACTATAATTAGAACCTGCCCTTTTCTTGGCATTTTGTCATCATGACGCTCTGCTTTGCCCTTGAGCTCAATGGCTACTATTACATGCAGGTATACCATAGGTCAGCACAATCTGCCTTTTTTTGCTTCCATTGGTGATCGAGTCTCCATGGACAAATTCATGCACAGAATGAACATGACGAGTCTCAGCCAGCAGCTACCGTCTGGTCTGGACATATGTGACTTGCATGAAACGGATTTAAGATTTAAGATTCAATGAATGGACTTTCTGTCTCTAGATAATATATGCTAATATATCTAAATACTATATATAATTATATATAGTACTACTAATAATAGTACTTTAGAATAGTAACATTTCAAGCTAGACAGACATCCAAGAGCATATTTTTCATCCTTTTGGAGTTGTGAAAAATCTTTCTTGAATAACCACAGTGGAACATCATAGAGTACAGATTGGTTGACACAAGACAGCAGGATATTACATGATTTAGTACTGTACACATGTTGGTAGTGGATGTGAAAAATTAGGAGGAGAAAACAAGTAAGGAGCCAAAGACACAAACACAGCAAACGCAGCACAAATAAAAAGATAATGACAAGCTAATTGCAATGGTGTATTATAGTAACCAAGGGAAGACTTGTGCATACAGGTATACGTAAGATATTTCAGTCATGTTCTCATTTTGATGATTATAAGTGGAAAACAAGGCTTTGTGTAAACAAAATTAGACTCAATTAGTTTCCACGAAGGGGTTCTTAGTCTCCTTGGAATAACTACAAAAATAAAAATTGTCAGCAATATAAGATCAGACAGAATCAGTGGAACAAACAAAGGAAAACTGAGTGAGTAAACCAGAAAACTCCTCTGAAAAATGACAAGGTTTAAAAATATCTGAAAACCACAACAATACTTAAAACAAATTTGCATGTATTTTAGATCAATTGGTGTTTGTTTCAGGGACTTTTTTTGCGTTTTAATGTTATGCAGGTGGATCAGTTGCAGACTGCATTCGTATTTGGTTAAATGCCTAATAAGGTCTATGTTTGCAGTCAGAGTACACTACCTTATTACAGAAGAAAATTACCCTTTGCACAGCTTACCATAACATATATTGTTCCTTATTCAGCACTTCTTCCCTGCACTCCTGCGTGGAATAACACCACCTCTCCTCCAACAGATTTGAACCAGATCACCATCTTCGGCCTGAACCCAGAGACCACCTACGAGGTCAGGATTTCCGCCATCAATGGCAAAGGTGAAAGTGAGAGCTCCCCGGCCAAACCTTTCAAGACGGAGCCAGTCCGTAAGTACTGCCCTCACCGCCTGTGTCCCTGCTTCCAGTAAGCGCTCCTCTGACCCCAATGCTTTGAACCTAATGCTGTTGCTCCCTCCACCGCCTGCTCGTGTCTAGCTGAGCCCAGATGCTTTCACCCCTACAGTCCTCTATTCTCACGCCAAGCCCCAGTGCAGTCCTTATTAGGTCACAAGGAACAATAACTCACGATGCCACTGCCACTTCATGATCTTATGTGGTTAATTAACTTTGAAAAGTAGAACTTGTGTATCCTTCATCACTGAACAGTGTTTTATGTCTTTCCCTCACGAGTGTGGACTGTGCATCCTTCCATTTTGCAGAGTCCTGCCTTTTCTCAACTCAGATGATTTAGTGAAAGCATTCTGGGAACTACTTGTGCATTCTTAAGGCTGATTTATACTTGAGTGTGGAGTGTCAGCTCTATATTTCTAGTTCAGTGACAGTGCGCATTGTTAATATAGCAGCCACAGGTCAAGCCCTGCCGAAGATTGTTTATATTTCGTGACAGCGCATGATGAAACGCTGGCGGAGGAGGAAATTTTCTATTTGGAAGAAAGTATGGCAGGAGAAAGAGTCACACGGTAGATACATGGAGAATGCCTACTTGTCAGGCAGATGAAGGAAGATTTAACCATGTTGCATTTGGTTGTAAACGACCACGACACCCCGCAGCAGTTTGCTAGATTTTATCGAGCGACTTGCTGTGTCTTGTACAAGCCGTTGGAGTCTTTCTTGGTGAATCGTCCTGCGTCAAATTCACAGCTGTGTTAGACATATGGCATCGTTTGCAACCTTACATCAAGGAGCAGGTGCACAACACCTGTCATCACCAATCAGACTGTCAGCTTGACATAAAATGTGTCAACTCTCTGTTTATTTATGTGCAATTATGTTAGATAATGTTTTCTCTTTGAAGAATAATTTAGGCCCAATCATCTCAAAAATCTATTTACATTCATCCAGTAAGTGTTTAATACCAAGTAGTGGCAATCACATTGTGACACAGGTGCTCTCACTTCCTCAAAATAATTAGTGTGATAATGGAACCTTTGACAGTCCTTGTTCCATATGTCTCATGGCGGGCGTATGGTGTTAGTTCTTGAGCAGTTGCAAACAATCACTCTTTATTATTATAAGGCACTACGTAAGTCATCAACAAGGCAATATAAGAAACATTTAATCAACCCACACAAAGAGTTTGAAGGATAATTCTGCTTCATCATAACTCAAATCAGTCTTATTCTGCCTCTGTGCTTGTGATAGCTGTGGCCAGAGGTATTTTGTCCTTGGGTTGTCAGTTTGCCGTCCCAATCTTGGGAATGCAAATTTGGCACAAACATCCACCCTGACGCAATAATGAACTGATTAGATTTTGCTGGCCAAAGGTCACAGTGACCTTGACCTTTGACCGACGACCACCGAAATCTAATCAGTTCATTGTTGAGTCCAAGTGGATGTTTCCAATTCTTGTGGATGCCATATCTTTAGAACACTTTAAGGTAGTTTCTTCAAATATGACACAGACATCCTCTTGGACTCAAGAATGAACTGATAAGATTTTGCTGGCCAAAGGTCAAAGGTCTCTGTAACCTCACAAGACCCATTCCTGGCCATTGCTCAAGAATACAAATGTACATAGATGTCCATAAGTTATGAAATTTTATAACAAAAACGTCAGAGGCTAGCTTCACTGTGATATAATAAAATTATGTAAAGAAAACAAATTGTTCTTGCCCTAAGCCATACCCCAGGAATAGAAACTTGACTTGAATGTGGAGTCATACAACTGCAAAGTGGTAATTCTAGTCAGCTATGATTGCACCAAAGCATCACCATTGTCATCACCAAAGCAACATCCGTGATTTGGGACATGGCTCCATTGTTACATCAAAGCCAGGAAACACGATCAGTAATGTAATCAGTTAATCTGTAATTTCTGCAGGATGTTAACAGTGGACAGTTGGTGGTAGTTTACCAGTTTCTGTTCTCTGATTGTCTGACTGTGTTTCTCATCCTGTCAGACCGTGTTCCAATTTACCTTGAAGCTTCACATGTTGTTTTTATTAATAGAAATGATAAGCCAAATACCTAATATATTATACCAAAACTGTATTAAACCAGAATGTTCCTTTTCTCCAACCATCCTCTGCAGAGCATATTTATCCCGGTTACAATTAGACAGCAGACCTATTTCTAACTCAGCATTTAAAATCAGGGTCATGAATAAATCTTTGTTGTAGTTAGTACCCGCCTCTATGTCATGCCTCCATCTGTGCTTCATCACCCCACTGCTTCTGTAGAAATAGCTCCCCTCCGCATCCTCTTCATTTGGCCTGATTCCCTAAAGCTGAAGAGAGAGACTTTGTCCTACTTCAAGATGTTTTAGGGAAGGTCAGTGTTTAGAGAGTTTATTCTAGCCTAACTAGATTGTATCAGTTAAACGCAATGCATCTTTCTGCAAACCACTGAAATGCTAGGTAAAAATTTGAATCTTATGGTCTAGTTAGATTTAAGCACAAAAAACAAACACTGGGTAAGATAAAGGAAAAGGTTGAGTTTAGGCTCGCCTGGTTCAGCGCCACAGGTACATTCATAAGTTGTCTCATTAAAATTAGCCATCTCACCAAGCTTTAACACCACCACCCCTGAATCTCACAATTTGAAAGTCTGCTCATATCCATTTGATGGGGCATGGCAATATTGTAGAACATGTCATTATGGTAAGTATGAACCATAAACATCTGAATCTGTCCGTGGTTTGCAGAAATGGAAAATGCCGACATTTTATTCTGGCGACTGGGCTGAGAGTAGCACTGGAGGATTGTCATCCATAAACCCAATGTCTCTTTAAGAAAAGACTGAATCCCTTTTCTGACCAAAGTAGCATCCGAGCTTGAAGTCAAAAGACCCATTTTTAATTTGGATGGTAATACAGTACCAGTGTTATCAAAGTGAAAGTTAGCTGCAGAGCAAACAGAAGCACGACTTGCTGTTGACAGCAAGTCCAATAAGGCCCAGTAGCTGTGTGACGGTGGGTTAATGATGTGGCCGGACAGAGCTGCCCTCTCTTATTGTTCATGTTTCTCATTTCATTGCCTTTGTTCACTCTTTTTACTCCATTGTTTTCTCATCATGGTTTTCCATCTGTTCTGTATTCCATTGGACTTCTCAGGGTATTCTTTGACAAGTAAGTTTCTTTTCTCCCTGTCT
This sequence comes from Sparus aurata, assembly GCF_900880675.1. Lineage (NCBI taxonomy): Eukaryota > Metazoa > Chordata > Actinopteri > Spariformes > Sparidae > Sparus > Sparus aurata. The sequence goes on from NC_044199.1 coordinate 27,578,190, forward strand.
TCTCTTATCCATTTTCCTTTGTACTTGTTTCCATCTCCACTGCATTAATTTGCTTTGATTTCACCATTGCACAGCCTTGTAAAGAAACAGGTCATGTCACAATGATCACAACGTGTCTTCCATGGATGAAAAATCATCAGAAATTATTACAGAAAACAAAAATCAGCTCTCATTTCATTTCCCGTTGTACTAATTTTGCAGACAGGAGTCTGTTTAGTAACTAATGTAGCTTCAGGTTTGTTTAGCAGTGGTATCGATTAATTTGACAGACTTACAGCTTGGAGCAAGTGATTTACCTGAACTGGAGTTGTAAGTGCTTATTTAGTACTGTTTTTTAAGTAAAATGCACCTGTGCACTGCAGCAGTTCAGCCAATGAGTGTTATATCAGGTCTTTAAGGAAGGTATTCTGTCCTCAGAGACGGGGAAGAGGAATAAAATGTATTAATCTATGGAAATAAAATGGAATCAGAATATTTACTGTTGGGTAACTTTGCACATAAATCTGCCAGAATGGAACCACACAGTCTAGATGTGCAGATCTTCAATTCCCAGATAGCTGTAAGGTATTCGCATCTGTGGTATTGGCCATTAATGACAATTGCGAGGTCACAAGAATGCATATTAAGAAAGTCCGGCTTCCTAGTTTGTGTTTAGATGCAGTTGGGGAAGGAGCTGCAGCTGTCTTTGGACAGACCAAACGCTTACTGCTTCACAGGAAAAGGTTTTTATAAATTGCTCTTAAATCCCCTGTCGCTTATTTGTTGTTGTGACATGGCTGATCACAGTTAAGAGTCTTTTCCTGGTTTGGATCATATTCAGAAAATGACCAGCATGAATATTCAGGTTTTCTACTTCACGAAAACCCCTCAAAATAGCACAGGTGTATCTTTGTTGTTAATAGATATCATTCAGTTTTGGACCACTAAGTTATGTATGTGCATTTATTGTTTTAAGGAGAATAATAATGTTTGTGCTGTGCTTGTAAGAAGCTCCCAACGAGTGTAGGCTAGCCTTTGTAGAAATCTGACAACTTGAAGTAATTGCTAGTTGTTACTGTAAGCGAAACCACTGGCACCAAAAAGGCAGCTGGCATAGGTATGGAAGGAAAGGAAGCTGACGCCGTACACTCACTGCTGAACAAATAATGCAGCGCAGGATGGATAAGCCTTACAAGCACTGCAAAACAGATTAAAGAATGCAGTCATTGTTCTTGCTTATCTTTGTTTGTCATTGTTGTTTCTTTTCTGTACAGTAAGCGTTAAATAAACTTAAATGCTTACAGGCAGTAGCTCTGAAATGAAAAACTTTTCCTTCTCAACCTTAAGTTGTATTTTTGGGGAATTCCGTCCTCAGAATTTCCCTACAGCCCAAGTAAGAGCTGTGGCCTGCTCCTCGGCAATGTCAATAGTTCTTTACATATCAAGTAATTACCTTTCTGTTGCTGTTTATACACAATATATTATTCCATATGGATAATAAACATTCTCAGAGTCACAATCTCGAGTCTAGATAAAGTTTGGTAAAGGTACTTTACCGTTAACATTGGAGCTGCTGTTATAGATAACTTCTTAAGCATCCTAACTTTATTGATGTTACTGAATCCTCTGCTCTGAGTTTGAACTCCCAAGAACACAACTTTAAACTCTGCAAACTCTGTATTGAGAAAAAGGCCCTTATTCCCATTACACATGATGTAACACAAAAAAATCTATAAGATGTCCGTGTTGTTGCGTCACAGTGGATAGCCGGGTGAGCATGCTTAC